>NW_025407856.1:0-161500 GCF_003324165.1 Naegleria lovaniensis | reverse complement strand
GGATCCACAGAGTCCAGCCTCAACCACCTCATCCACTGTACCTTTGGTTGCAACAACAACCACCATTACTAGTACTCAAAATATTGAGATGAAACAAGTAGTTGAGCCTTCTGCATCCTCTTCATCGCCTCAGAGTACGACAAGTTCTTCAAATTCAGGAGATCATTCTCAACAACAACAACATGCATCTCCTTCTCAAATCATCATCACCACTACCAACGAAGAAGTGCCAAATCAATCTTTCCAAAATAGTAATGAACTCGATAATGTTGTGTAATGAATGTTTCTGAAATTCTATTCTTTCAATAAATAGTGTATTCTAGATGGATTGAGAGGATTTGTAAGCAGAAAATGCATTTTCTGATATCGTGTCGTTCATTGTCTTGTTACTCAATCCAAATACGTACCCCATCAATAATTTTATTATCACAAAAAAATATCACAACACCACGAGTTCTGATTGAAGTTGAGAACGACACGTCGTCAACAACAAATCAACCTGACCGCCCACAAACACAACGCCCAATTTTTCATCCATCATACACTCCATCACGATCATCCATCAAGTCATTTCTGTTTTTTTACAGCACACACATCTAAAATCACACAAAAACTTTTGACAAGAAATACCCATTAGCCTGACGAGTGGTTGAGCATTCACACTTTTTACTGCATCATCATTTTACCTCAGAATCTAGCATCTAAACAAGCGACAAACAAAAATAAACATGATCGGTATCATTGCGGACGCAGCAAGCAACCTTCAACAAGAACGCAATTTAGAAGAAGTACAACCGACAGGTTCAGCAGCATCTTCTGCAAACACGCAAACAACCACTACCACCACGACTCGACCTACCAAGAAATACAATACTGGAGGCTCATCCAAAAAGTACATTCCTAGCTTCTTTTCCGAAGCAGATTGTATTGTTGGTTGTAATAACTATGATCCTTATGACCAACAACCACTCTTAAATCCCGATGAAGTTGTAATTTCTACCAAGAATCTCATCTTTGAAAAGTATCATGGAGAAAATCACTTGTTGAGTTCTTTAAAGTACACGCTGAGAGTTTGTACAGTAAATTGTGGATTACCTGATATGTGGGTGAAAATTGAATTAGTTTGTGGTAATTCAAATACTCCTATTAAGTGCGTGAAAAAAGAGAGACGTGGAAAGCGAGGACTTAAGGGAAGATGTTATCAAGAATTTGATATTTCAAAGGTTGGTTGAAGAGAATGATCATGGTTTTATAATACTGTCCTACATCATGATGATCCTATTTATATTGTGGTTCATATACCATTGTGGTGTGCATGAATATTCATTCATACATACATGAAATGCACAAACATGTAAATGTTTGAATATTAATTTATTGATGCTTGGTCTATCACACTCATAATCATACCAACAGCATGGATATTTAAAAGCTAAATTAGAATTTCGTTTTCGTGAAACAAGTAGTGACAATGCCTCTGACAAATTCAGACTCAAGTTAGATATTTACAATGAGACGACGTGTTTACTGACCTTTCTGAGTCCTCGATTTAGAACGGTTGTGAGATCTCCACAACGAGGAAAATATAAATTATTGAGAGAACAATTGGTATCTCAGGGAATTACTGGAATACCTTATGAAAAGCCTGAGGATGAAAAAAGTGATCAGCAAGATTCATCGGACAAGTCTTCACCCTCCAAATTGCAACCAATTCCACAACAAGATTCCGCGGTCTTGTCGAATTTAACTCCACTGTTAGAAGCTGCTGTTGGTTTAGCAGGGTCAGCATCTACGACAAGTAGCAGTGGCAGTAGTGGTGGAAAACGAAAACGAGGAGAAAAGAATGCAACCAATAAAACAACGAAATAAACTGCGCATTCAACAACTCTGACAATGATTTTCAACTCAGCAAAATTTTCACAGTGAATTTTGCGATTTTACAATTCAAAAAAAATGTCGAACAACAAAAAACAAAGATTTGAGCGTTACATCGACAAGTCTTCCATTCCAGGTCATGAAGAAAAATCATCATCGGGAAAGACCAAATTCAATGTAAACCAAGCAAAAATTGATGATGTTAAAACGGCATTGGAAAATGATACCAACGCTCCATCATGGTTGAAAGGAGGTGCATATACCGAGGAAGATAACCCCCATGGTCTCGCTGACCGTTCCGATTTCATAATTTTGTTTCCACAATATAGAGAACAATATCTAAAGGAGAATATTTCTCAAATTGAATCCACGTTAGCAGCTTCACCCTACTATTTAAAAGTTACATTAAATTGCAAAGAAGGTAAAATGATTGTGGAAACAACGGATAAGACCTTTGACCCTTTTATTATATTTAAAGGAAGAGACTGTTTACAATTAGTAGCAAGAGGTGTTCCGTTCCCACAAGCTAAGAAAGTTTTGCAAGATGATGTATTCTCGGAAGTTATAAAGATTGGAAATTTGTGTAGAAACAAGGAGGTGTTTACGAAAAGAAGACAACGATTATTCGGACCTGATGGATCTACTTTGAAAGCTCTTGAAATTCTTACAGGATGCTTCATTTTCATACAAGGAAAGACAGTGAGTGTGATTGGAGAAGTGAATGGCATTAAAACTGTCTCTGAAGTCATTTCAGACTGCATGAATAACATTCACCCTATTTATCACATTAAGCAATTGATGGTAAAACGAGAATTGAAAAATAATTCTGAATATGCCAACGTGCCTTGGGACAAGTATTTGCCAAAATTCAAGAAGAGTGTCAATAAGAGTATTGTGAAGAAGAAGAATAAGAAATTGAAGCCAAAGAAGGAATACACACCATTCCCACCAGCTCCTGAAAAGAGTAAGAAAGATATTGCAATTGAGACAGGTGAATATTTCTTGTCTGAACAAGAGAAACAACGAAAGCGAGAGGTTGAAAGGTTAGAACAACAGCAAGAAAAGAAAATTGAAAAGAAAAAAGAGAATGACAAGCTGTATCAGCCACCAAAAGAAGAAGAAAATCCAAAGAAGAGAAAAGTTGACAGTGTTATTGAAACTGACGACAACTTGATTAAGAATATCTCACAAAGACAAACCAGCGGCCTTATTGCTCAACAAAAGAAAAAAACTAAGGCGTCAGATTTCATTGATAATTAAATTATTCTTGTTGCCTTTTACTCAGAGTATCAAGTACATCTTTCACTTCTTTTGTTAACTGGTGATTATCCCCGAGTACGTACGAGAAAATGCTTCTAGCTTTCTCCAGATGCTGTGCACCCTTTTCGTAATCTCCAATGAAAACAAAGTACATGCCACTGACTTCAAAAGTCTTCCCAGTTTCAACATGATTTTCTCCAATTTGTTGAAGCATTGTATTTAGAATGTGTTCGAACATTTTCTCAGCGTCCGTTACTTTATCTTCATCTAAATCTTGTAGGGAAGTTTTAAAACTCTTTTTTCTGTTTTCTACATCTGCATTGTCAGTTGATTTGTTAAGGCCATTTAGCAGAACTGCTGACAATTGGTCATACCAAATATCTACAACTTTTTTCATGAAAGATATTCCTTTTTCTGCTTTGCCTTGCATTGAAACGAAAACGTTGCCTAAATTGAAATACGCAAAACTTGTCACAAGATCATGAGTTCCGTGCTCTAGGGCTAAATAATATACACTGGCAGCCATATTTTCTACTGCCTCGTTAACTTTTCCTTGCTGTACATATAATAATCCAAAATGTTGATGTAACTCTGCTCTTAAATTTGGTGAACATTTTTCCTTATTCTTCATGCATGTCCAATTTGCGATTGAAAGATATTCCTCAGCTTGTTTGAATTGTTCCATTTGTTGACTAGCCTTGGAAAGGAGAAAATAAGCTTCTACCTGTTGCAAGGCATCCTTGCCATATAACTTTTGAATGTATTCAAGAGCTTTCAGTCCTCCAACGGTTGCTTTTTTATAGTCCCCTTCTTGTAGGATTGTTGTGCTCTCACTTAATGCAACCTCAATGATGGCCTCGAGACTTAATTCAAGTTGTTTAATATATTCTTGTTTTTGTTGTGCAGTTGTCCCACTGAAATTACCTTGTTGAGGTGAATTTAACTGCACAATGAGGTCATTGAATTTTTGTTCTAATTGCAGCCAATTCAATCCAGATCTTCCTTTGGCTCTAGTATCTCCATTCTCCGATTCTTGATTTAAATCAGAAAGAAACAGGTTGGATGATTTTGAGAGTAGCGTTGATGTCATTTTTTTTGGCGGACTAAAATTTACAATTATTCATTCATGCAGAAAACTTTAATTCTTTCTGACTAACCCTCTTGAGGAAGGGTATTCTTCAGAGGGTGCAATTCGTTTGTCAGTTTTAGGTCTTGAAACTTTGCTTGGATTTGAAGAGGAGGGACGAGACTTTCTCTGAACCGATGAAGTCGTTGAATTGTTGGTGGCTGACATCACTTCAGGCTCAAAATTCGTGGAAGCATAGACCGAAGGTTCATGCTCCTCCATGAATCTATAATCTTCAGTGGTTCGTTCAGGCATTTCCATTGGAAGATCAATCACGTGATCTGTTTTGTATCTTGGATTGGGATTTCCAATGACCGAATAAGCCACAGGTCGTTTTAAACCTGAAGCAGATATTGGACGATTCTTTCGTTGATGATTTCCTGCCAAAAACACGGATTGAATTTTCCATTCATCCTCTTCGTCGTCCCAAACTGCTCGTTCCTCAATTTTCTTAACCTCTTCCGCTGGAATGAAATGTTCCATAATTTTCGTTCGAAGTTTTAACTCTCGTTCCAACTGTCGAATGGTGTACAAATAATCTTCTCGTTCTTGTTGGAATTCCTTTTGCAAATCAGAAATTTCTGCCTTTGCTGCTTCGAATTTTGACCACAGCTTTTTGAGCTTTTTGGTTTTAATTTGAACCTCATCTTGGATGCTTGTGTATTTCTCCTCCATGACTAGATTCTTTTCTTGTTGTTCTTCCATCTCTCTTCGTAATTGAAGTTCTAATAATTCCTTCTCTTCTAATGCCTGTTTTTGTTTTAAAAGCTGTTCTCTTTGTTCTTCGTTGATTTGCTCCAGCTGACCTCCTTGAACCAATCTTGACTGAAGTTCCATTAACTTGTTTTGAATTTCTAGCTTGTGTTTTCGTTCACGCTCTAAAGCTTCATGACGTGCCTTCAATTCATTTTCAATCTTTATACGCTCATCCTCTATTCTTTTTTGTTGCTCTAATAAAACCTTCTTCTCTTCAGCAGACTTTTGTTTCATCTCTTCAATGATTTTTTGTTTTTCCTTTTCTTTTTCTAGTTTCATGCGTTCCAGCTCTTCTTCATTCACAGAAGCTGACAATACCATTGGTTGAGAATTGTCGCTCACAATAACAGTAGTTGTAGAGCTTCCTACCACCACTGGTGCTTGTGTATGAGCTTGAGTTTGCTGTAATTGAGCTCTTAAATTCTCAATTTCTTCTTTTAATTGCCTTAACATGGCGTCCTTAGGATCTTCATTAATCTTTGGTTTGTTTTGAATATGTTTGGCTCTGTCGGCATACCTCAACGTCGACAGGGTTTCTTCATAGTTAAAATCTGCAGGTGAAAAGTTGGCAACCTTCCTAAGGGTTATCCATATGATACATTAACAATAAAATACAAACCATTACTGTCTTAGTGTTACCTCCAAGTGAATCTTGCAATAATCTGGTGAGCTTTGAGTCTCTGTATGGAACATGTTTGCCTTTTCCTTCTACAAGAGCTGAAATAACGTTACCCAGAGCGCTCAATGATAAGTTAATTTTACAACCTTCCTTCAGTCTTTCACCTGTTGCTCCCGTTTTATCTGCTCTTTCACTTCCTGCCAAATCTACCATGTTCAGCTTACCAGCTCTAATATGTACCTTCTTGTCAACTGGACCATCTACAGTACTTTCAATCTTAATAGTCAGAATGGAGTGAGATCTACTTGAATCCTTATTCATATTTGTTTCTCCTTTGGCTCTGTTTTTAGAACCAATTGCTAAAATTTTGTCTATGGCTTTTAGTTCTTTTACAATAATATTATTAGCTTTTACATCAACACCCTCTTTTGTTTCTTTTAGGTCTAATTTCTTTCCTGCGTCAGCTTTGGGGACAAGTAAATCTCTAATTTCTTCGTTATAAATTTCAATCATGGACACGCTGATCACATAATTCTTATCTTTAGAAGCTTCGTCAATCAATTCAAAAATTCTACAAAAAGAATTGTAAATCAATCCTCTCAATTCAGGAGGCTCGGGCTTTCCTTCCATTCTATGTTATTCCAAAGTTGTTCAAAATGATATTCGTTCAAAGTTGCTGTTTCATTTTCATTACTTACGTGTGAGTCTTTCCTGATCCTGTTTGTCCATAACAAAACACTGTTCCGTTGTATCCATCCATGACACTTTCAACAATCGGTTTAGCTGTAGATTGAAAAACCTCAATTTGTGTTGCACTATTGGTTCGGAGTCATTCAATAAAACATGAGTGTATTTCCAAAACACTTACTCCATATCAAATACTGCATCGAATGTAAATGGTGGCTTCGGAGGCTCATTTTCATTCTTTGTAAGAATCACTTGATTGAGATTCTTGTCAATTTCGACACATTTCTTTGATTTCTTTTCAATCTCGGTCTGGTTGAATGGTCGACATCGCACACACACTTTGACGCTTTCCAATTTTTCTTTAAGGACTGCAGCTCCTGGAGGCATTTTCCGAATAATGTTGATGATGATCGGATATAGAATCAGAGAAGAGAAGATTGTATTCGAATACAGAGCGTCCAGAGAGATTTTTTGTTTGAAATTTGAACAAAACTATTTTTTTCGTACGTGAAATGGCGGGTAAGAAAAACATGTTGTTGTTTTTAGAGAAATCAGCTGAACAAGGCGAGATAGAACTAATTATCACAACCCAACCCTACACCATCATCTCCACTACTGTTCACTATCTTGACTATCTTGGACCCAAAAAGTAGTAAATTAATGGTAATGATAAAAGTCTCTGTGCTCAATAAATTGGTCTTTGCGAATTTTTCTTTCCTTGGTTGTGTAGGGCATGATACAAGGTTGTCGTAAATAAACGTTTACCTTGTCATTGGTATGAACTTCAAATGTCATTTCTCCAACACCTGTAACAGAAATCCAGCCAATTCCACCAATACAAATATCCAAGATACTTTCTCGTCGAGTGGTTCCAGTCACTTTAAATTTGAGAGGTTTGTTCAATCCATAAATTGGACTTTGCTTTCCGTCAATGGGAGGAACGATTTGATATTCCACGTTTGGTGCATCTCTACCAACATGATTAGCATAGAACTGGTCAGCATTCTCAATCGAAGTGCAATGAATGGATAACTTTGGAGATGTATACACTGAGAAAATACATCGATTCCATTCCTCGTTTTTCACATTATCCTCAATATAATCTAGTCTAAATAAACCAGATAAGAAGAAGCATCTACCTGGTCTCAATCTCACAAATCGAGGATTGATGACATCTTGAGACGGTAAAATATATTTCCAATCTTCGTACTTCAAATAATCAGTGAACAATTTTTGGTGTGCGTTGAGAACTCCTGGAGTGTCAAACAAATTTGCTCGTTCTCCAGTTGCGGTAACAATGGGAAATGATATAGTTTTCAAGGTAGTTCCAGGAAGTGCTGATGTGGTAATTGCAATGTTAGTCTTTCGTGTTTCCATCTGTTGTCTGAACAGTTGGTTAATAAATGTTGATTTTCCAACATTTGTACATCCAACAATATAAATATCACCTCCTTTTCTATACGAGTTCATCTTTTCATGGAGCTGTGCCATATTCGTTCCTGTAGCACTACTCACAATTTCAATTCCAACGAGTTGAGACCTTTCTTCAGGTGTTTGGAATAATCCAAAATCTTTCTTTAAAATTCTTCTCACCCATTCTTGCAAACGTTTATAAATAAGAACTTTGGTTCGTTCTTGTTCTGTGGAGGGCTTTTCATCTGGAGATCGGCCTTTCAAGAGTAAATCAGCCTTGTTGGCCACAACGAGCACATTATGCTTCCCAATGATGTTTTTTAGGTTGGGAATAATCGACCCGTAGGTATCAAACAGATCAATAATTAAAACAATGAGAGCCTTCTTGTTGAGATTTGCGATTCGTTCAAATACATGTTTCACTGCTTCTTGATCAACGGATACAGTACTATATACTCCATAATTTCTTAATTGATGGCATCGCTGGCAAACCAACTCACTCAAACTATCATCAATTAAATCTTTTGCTGACTTTCCTTTGTGTTTGATAAACTTTTTGTAGAGTTTAAATTCATTTTCGTCCATAACAAGAAATCCTCCTACGGAGTTGAGAGAATTTCTGTTTGGTTGCGATCCTAATATTTGTTTAGCCTCATCTTCGCTTACTTCTTTTTCTGTTGCAATTTCAGAGACTTTTAAATGTTCCAGTTCTTGTTTCTTTTTTTCAAGTTCTTTAAATTCCTTTTCTAGTTTTGAAAATTTCTCTTGTTCTGCTATTCTTTTATCAACAGCATTTGGATGAATAAACCCAGGTCTTTCAGAGTCGGATGTTTGAAGAGTGGCTCCACAACCTGTACAATGAGCATTCCCTGCAATGATTTCGGTTGCATCAGAAAGTTTGACATGTTTCAATTGGAATTCGTGGTTGTGCAAAACCCGTTTCTTTTCTTCCGCAGCTCCTATGACATTAGAAATGTATGCACGTCTGCTTTTGGATGTTACTTTTTTTACTTTTACATCTACATCGGACGAGTCGGAATTATTAATTTGTTCATATGTTGGTAAAATATTTGCAGAAAAACATCGGTACTGTTGATCAACCGATTTGAAAATATTATCATTAATATTCGATGGTGTGGTGGTGGATATCAAAAAAGAGTGTGCTCCGTATTTCTTGCACGGAAATTGTGATTGTAGTAATTTAACACTTCTGAAAAGTTTGTGCATTTTTTTTGTTGAACCGATCGATTGGTTTTGCTTTTCTTTTCGAAATTAAGAGTGACATCCAGTGCCAAAATTTACCAGCGAAATATATTTGGTTTTGGCAGAGTTTTCAAAAGTGTATTAAAACATCACCATTGTGTTCAATTACTACTAATAATCAAAATCACGATATCGTTTCAGTACTTTTGGTGCAATGAGAGCCCATCCAAATATGGCCATACAGACCCACTGAGTGGCAATTTTCACCCACATGGCTGCCAAAGAATGATCCACATACCACTGTTCGTCTTGCATACTCAAAATATCCCAATTAGCCAACACACACGACATGTAACAACTAGAGAACATAAAAACAACATGAGCATAGAATAGTTCTGAGCATTCGGCTCGCTTTGCATCGTCATCTTGATCATTCTCATCTTGATCATCATCATCATCATTGGTAGATTTGTGATCGTCGTCTGAATGCTTACTCATTGTAAAGAAGCTTGAAAAGCTTAATCCTGTGGATATGGCACTTCGACTATTGAAAGAGAGTGTTTCCAAGATTGGAATTAAGAATCATAACACAATCATGAGGAAACAATCACACCAATGACATGTTGCGCACAATGAGAGGTTATCAATGTTCCACTTTCCAACACAATCATACTTACACAATGGCAAAAACTGAAATCAATACGCTGATAATAATGGTAATAATTGAACTTGCTGTGCTGCTATTGGTTCCGCCTTGTTCAGAGAAATCTCCCAAAGAATTGCAAGCCTTAGAGGGATCTGAAGTGAGAGCCGACCAACACAGAAATGCAGTATACAAAAATATGAGTCCTGTAGGATAAATTCCTCTCTTCAACACCATGGCCACAATGGTAGAGATGACTGCTGCGACCACCGTAAAAGAAATAAAGAATCGATTCAAATGACAATCTGCACCGGCTCCAAAAAAGACAAATTCAACCACAATGAACGCAACAGCAAGAATGTAAAACACAATTGCAATGACAATCATTAAGTAATCCCAAAATCCATAGGAAGAGTCATCTCCCTTAGATCGGAACCACTCTGCTGAACTAAACGAAAAATCAATTAAAATAATTAATTGAACAACAATAAATATGCAAGCCATTACTAGTGAAAACCAAGCAAATCCATAGAAAAATGCATCAGGAATAAAGAAAGGAATGATCATGAATAAGGCAAACAGTGGAAATTTCACTATAAACCACTTGTTTTGAATATAAAGTCTAATTCTATCTCCTACACAGAACAATCTTGATGCCAAAAAGGCAAACATTAAATAGTAGCAAAAGCATCCAAAACAAATTCTATAAACTGCATATTTGCCTTCCACTCGTGACAATACACTCGATAAAAACCAATTTTTCACATCTTGTCCAAATGGAACGTTATCAAAAAATCCAAATAATCCTTCTCGCAAAAACAGAGCTAGAGTACGATCGTGATTTTTTGTAAATGATACCATTCATTGATAGTATTAAAGAAGTTTCAATTTAGAATTTAAATTGAATTTAAAACCAACCAACGAGAAAGCCAACCACTAGAAAAAACGCATAAACGATCCGAGTCAATGTGAGCCTCCTAGGTGTGATGGCTCTCAATTTTGATCTCCATCCCGATTCTTCACCCGTGTCAATATCAATGTATGAAGGCATTTTGTTTTGATTCTAACAACATTCAACTAGAGGAACAACGGATCCAATCACGTCCTTTTTGTTAATTTTTTAATAGAGAGAAGGAAAGAATTCCAATTGACTCTGATCGAACATCAGCTCACTGTTTCTAGAGAGAGACCTGAGGTCATTATGAATTTTATCTCTCTTGATGGTCATCAACTATTTTCTATAATAACTCCGACACTTGTTGAGGCAAAAGTCATTTAAAAATTCATAATGATGAATACCCCAACCCATGATGATGATAACAGCCTATCCATTCTTTCCGAAGAAGGAGCTCATGGTACCGAGCATGTCATATCGATGAATTCTACGACGACAAAACACAGCACCATGATGACGTCGCAGAAAGTAAGCGAGAGAAGTAACAGTTCAACCACTGCAAGTTCCAACCCTTCCTCCTCCTCTCCATTCTATTCCATTCTCAAACCGTTGGGTAAAGGAGCGAGTGGAAATGTTGTCCTTGCAGTGATGAATCAAAAGAAAGTGGCCATTAAACAAATTATGTGTCGGAATGAACGTGATTTAAATTTTGCAATGAAGGTGTGTTGAAGCTATTACTGAAATAACAATATTTATCACTCTTGAATGGCATATTGACAACTGACACGTGAATCTGCAGGAAGCATGGCCCTTGAGAAATTTGAGTCATGAAAATTTATGCTCCATGGATGATGTTTTTGTGGAGAAAATTCTGTTAAATGGCATTGAATGTTTTAATGTAAATTTAGTAATGAAATATTTCAAAGAAGGAGATTTGAGCGTGTTTTTAAAAAAGAGATGTACCAAAGATGGCAAACAATTTCTCACACAAGAGGAAGCTCTTTCGTTCATGAGACAACTGGCATGTGGCCTTAATTATTTACATTCCAAAAATTTAATGCATAGAGATTTGAAACCACAAAATATATTTGTTTCAAAAGAAAAACTTAAAATAGGAGGTATGCAATTTAATAGTTCCGAAATGATAACTTGTTACCATTATATTATTTTTCTAAAACGATTGCCATGAGTTTAGATTTTGGCTTGATGAAAGAAATGCAAAATTCCTTTACGTATACTGTGACAGGCACTTTGAAATATTTAGTAAGTTTTGCATTAATTAATGTGGCGTATCATTGAGCATCATGGATTTAATACCACACAAATATATTTCTATTCAAATAGGCTCCAGAAATTTTGAATCAACAACCTTATACCTACAGTGCTGACATTTTCTCATTGGGATGTATTTATTTTGAAATGTGTACATTATTACTGAACAACAGAACTCTCAACGTTGAAGTATTCAGAAATAAGAATTTCAGTGAAGATTTACTAAACCAATTGAACAAACAATTTTCACACGTAGTTTCGCCTGACATGGCTCGTCTCATTACCAAAATGCTTGATATTGATCCTAAAAAGAGACCTACTGCACAACTACTCGTGACAATACTCGACGAACTCTCGAAGGGAAATTCATGGAATTTTTCGGACGTGTCTGGAATTTCACAGCATCACCAGAACGTGTTGCAAGAAGACGGCTCCTCTTCCACTACTCCCTCAACACCTCCTCCACCACGATCCAGACGAGTAGCTTTGGCCATCTCTAAAATGGCTCTCACACCACTTCAAAAATTATTGTATGGAGCTGGTGTGAGTATGTTACGGATGGAACCAAGCGTTTATGCGGACTATGATGGAGTTGAAAATAATTTAGCAAGTTATGGAATTGATATGGAAAGTATGACGATTAAGAATGAAAACACTAACAACCTTTCATTTAGTGTTTCCACACGTATTGAGGAAATTGAAGAATTGGATTCCTCCTCGTTGGACACGGAATCCAAGTTGATACGTTCATTTACTTTGAATCAGTGGTTACTTATTCTCACCTCTCCGTGTATCCATCGTTTGCCACTCTTTCCATGCATGCCCACAAAGAAAACGAAGGAAAGTTTTATAGATGCGACCTTAATGACCTATTCATGGTACATGACTCCTCAATCACTGTTGAAAAAGTGTTTTGAATTGGTACATGACATTCCTGATCAGTTTTTTGAGGAATTTTTATTTAAGAGCGAAAGTGGTGATTATGACAGCTCAGCATTGTTGACAATATTTGAGAATGACTTTCAATTAGAGAATGAAACCTTCCCCTATTGGAAGTATTGCCGCTCTATCGGTGAATATAGACTTTTCTCAGTGATTGAATTCATTACAAAGGTATGCTATTCGTGATCATGATTGTTCTTATTTTCACAACTACAGTGGTTAAAAAATCGAATTTCAGAATGGACCAGTAACATGTTTGAATTTTTACAACATCTTTCCAAAGAAGCGTATGAAAAAAGAGGATATCTCTCAATGTCTGATTCTCTCTTCTCTATATGCTCACAAGCACAAAGTCTGCAATTGAATGGTAGTGAAACTCCATTTCATGTTGATCAAGTCATGTTGGAAGCGTGTGAAAACTTTAGATTAGAACAATTGAAAAAACTTGAAGAAGAATCTGATGACGATCCAACCTTTGAGAAGGACGCTTCACCTGAAAAGAGGAGACTTTTAGATCCTGTTTCTGTTTTCACTCCTCAAAAAATTATTGCTCCACAACCTATAATCTCTGGCGCTATGTTTCTCAGCGGATTTACTTGGCAGGCTGTAGACACCATAGAATTAGCTCGTCAATTAACTCTTAGAGATTATGACTATTTTAAGGCAATTTCAATTGAAGAATTTGAGTTGTGGGAGAAGAGAAAGACTTTACACGAGCATTCCAATGCTCGGGAATGTCACAAAATTATGGAGATGAAACGAATTTCAGATTTTTCAACCTCCATGTTTGTTTCCTCAGTATTAAGTCAAGTGTATTTGAAGCATAGAAAAAAAACACTTTCAAAAATGTTGGAGCTATGTGTGGAATTATTCTCTATGAATAACTATTTTGGAGTGAATTATTTAATGAGTGCCATTCATCATCCAAGTGTCGACCGATTGGAATTCACTAAAAAGGAAGTCGATCAAAAGAAATGGACACAATATGAAAAAGTTTTTAAATCCATGAAATATGAGTATTTGAGGCTTTCTATTCATGCAGTGAGGAATGAAATATTTTCAATTCCCCATATGGATATTCATGTCAATGACGTGATTCTTCTGAATGAGCAAATGCCAGATATCATGGCTATCTCAGAAAGTAGTTCTGATGATAATGAAAAAAACACATCAAGTACTTGTGGTAGTAGTGATCAGCACGTAAATTGGAAAAAGATGCGATTGAAGAGTCTCATTCAGAGCCCACTCTATTTAAAAAACAATTCATGTCGGTTTCAAAAGGTGTTCCAAATACAGCAATTACTACGAAAAGAAAAGTTAGAACAATTCGATTATTCAATGGAACATTTCATGAAAGACAGTTTCGCAAGAGAAGGATTGAATTGCAAAAAATCAGAAGTGTTGTGAATTTTATGAGCTCGTAGAACATTCGAATGACTTTGAAAACAATTAACTATTTGTGAAAACTTTTGAAAAATTGGACTCTGTACACCACGATGACGATCACTTAAAATCGAACATGAATACTTTGCTTACAACAAGGTACATGGTTTGGATGTATTTCTCTGTGAGGGAGAGGATGCTTCTTTTGCCTTGGTTAAATAAGCTCGAATGGCTTCATCAAATACTTTTTTAACATTTTCCTGAGTTTTGGCAGAACATTCGACATATTTCACAGCCTTAATTTCTTCTTGCAGTTTTTCACCCATTTCTGTTGTGATTGGTCGTTTACCTTTGTTTTTCAATTTTTCCACCGTAGTCTCATCTTCCCGTAAATCACTTTGAGTTCCTACAAGAATGATTGGAGCTGCTTTACAATGTCTAGAAACCTCTGGGAACCATTTAAGTCGAACGTTTTCATAGCTTGCTGGTGAAACTAGAGAAAAGCATACAATGAATACAGAAGTACCTGGATATGAAAGAGGTCGAATTCGATCAAAACTTTTCACACAAAATGCCATCCATTTAGTAAGAACATTTTTCAAAACCCTCAGTATACTTACTCTTCTTGACCAGCAGTGTCCCATAGACCTAAACTTGTCTAATCATCATGATCGACAGAGTTGTTAATGATGAAAGATCGAGATTATTATTGAACCATGCAATTATTATTTAAACAAGAGACATTCCTCAGAAAACAATTTCATACCTTTTGACCATCTACATTCAAATTCACAGAATAATTGTCAAATACTGTAGGTATATGTCTGTGGAATGTGCAAGTCATTGATGACCAATGTCAATCATGAATTTAAATTGATTTTTGATTTTGCATGCATTACTTTCTCCACATGTGCTCCAGTAATTTACTTACTCTTCAGAGAATTTTCCTTTTGCATAGACATACAAAAGACATGTCTTTCCAACAGCACCATCACCGACAACGACACATTTAATGTGGGTCATGGCATTCTTAGAAATTCGGTTGGAATTCGACATTTTGAAGAGTAATAATATTATAATGAAGATGATGAGAAGAAGGGATTCGGTTATGTAGATTGTTGTTGCTCTTCTTTTTGCGAGTTGTGTTTTTGTGTCCTTCATATTTCTCGAGAACTCTCTCTTCGATGCCATACGACAAGACCCGAACAAAGAACTCGTTCATAAGGGTGACCTTATCCGTCTTTCAAAGGTAGGAAATTTTATCACCATACACTCTTGAGAAAGGTTGGAATTTGGCATTTGATGTTGCGACGGCCAATTATTTTTGAAACCAGCGCTTTTGGTGTCAATGAACTTGGAACTGTAATTGGTGCGCCTAATCCACGTGTTGGTTTACAGTTGTGCTTTGGGCCCAATTTGATTTTCCCAATTTCTCAAGAGATAATCGTTGAGTTCAGCACAGACAATTCTCAAAGCAAGAACTTCAACGCAAAAATAGACATAAAAATTTTACAACGTGCAACAAATCCATGTTCCCAAAAATTCGACAAAAAAATAGCATCATCTCAAGTCTTTGCCACCTCCTGTTCAACACGCGATAGTCGCTCTTGTGCGCACAAGTTGTGTTTTGAACAAGCCTTGAACATTTCATATTTGCAGCACAGTTTTTTGAATTTGAACCTATCATCACGGTTCTGATCAAATCCACAATTGAATTTCTACAACGTGCAACAATCAAAAATTGATAACAATCCTTCTTTCAAGAATTTATAATACTTCGATAATAATATGATCTCAACAAATAATAACAACAATTTAGAGTCTACAGAAAATGACCAGGAGCAGATATCAATGAACTTTGTGGTCGACGATATTGTTAAACAAATGGATGGTCATGCAAGCTGCCCAGATCACGAAAGTTCTACGTTTATGTCGTTGCTCAAAGGAAGTGAAGTGAGAGAAAAAATCACACATGAAATCTCCAAGTTTGTGAAAGTCAAAATTGAATGTTTGCCTCAAGGATTTCAACACAATCAATTTTGTTCCCCTGCTCAAACCAAATATTCCTGCTATGTGAATGACGTGATTCGTGTTTCTGTGAGTTTTGATCACAAATATTTAGACTCCATTGCAGCAGAACAAACCATCTCTCCCATTGCTGAGAGTTATTGCTCCAAGTTACTTGACAAATGTCAAGTTCAATTAGTGTCCTTCATTGAAGGTTCCACACAGAACTCGACTGAGAAAAAAACAGTTGAAGAATTGAGTATAATGATGGGAAAACTCGGTGATAAAACCAACGAGAATGAAAAATATGGCTCTTTTCATGTTCCAAGACCTTCTCAAAAAAGAGGTAAGAAAAAGGAAAAGTCTACCGTCAGCACTGTGACGAAGAAGATTGGTTTTGTGCAATTGGTTCATTACGAATCTGGAAAAGTTTTGGCTCGTAGTGAGAATTTATGGATAAGGTCGAAATCAAGAGAGGAAATGGAAACAAAGAAGAGAAGATCTGTTTTATCTTCCAAGAAGAACAAGAAGAGAAAGACTAAAACAGAACAACAATTCGACAAGGAAAATGAAGCCTGTTGTCAACAGAACGCATTCATTCAAGAACCGCTCATGTCAGAACAATTTATTAAGGACTTCTTTGAAATGAATGGAGCCAATAGCAATGAGGAGGAAGAACAAGGCCAACCTCCAAAAACTGTTTCCATTGTTGAACAGCCTCAGACTAAGGCAGATCTTGCATCATCCGATGCTGTAGATCTTAAACCAAAACTTTCAACACTTCCAAACCAAGATGCATCCCTTTCTTCGAATACCTCCTCTGATGTTGCAGGATTCAACAACAACAACAACATCACGCTGAGTAGCGGAGGTATGAATTACTTTCCATCCCCTAACCTTGTCTATCCATTCTTCCCAACCTCCAATATTGCTTCCTACTTCCCTAATTGTACTTCCAATTTTGTTTCAATCAACCCTTGCTGCCACCTCATCCCTGTAAATCCATTCCTCTTTGATAACTTTTCCAACCTCACATCAGCTACCTCTTGCACAGATCTTCCTCAAGAATTTGCATTTTCTGAAGTGTTCCCAGAAGACGATTGTGGCCTGAAACGTAAACGTAGCCAACTTACTCCAACAGATTTGCTGAGTGACACGACCTTTGATTTTGAATTAAGCCCAAAGTCTATTGATGAAGAATCTGTTTGTGACGAGTTTCCAAGTCCTCTTTCGAGCGTTTTTGGCGATTTAAATTCACCATCTTCCAATCCTGCATCTGCAACCTCTAACGCAAGTTTTTGGGACATGTTCATGTAAAATAAAGTTGGAACAGTGAAAGCTTTCACACAACAACAATGATTTGCAAAAATTCATTACTCTTTATGATCTTGAATTTTTGACAAGTTAGCTCTAAAGGACCTAAAATCAAATTTAAACAGAGTAGAACCAGCACTTAAAATCTCAAATACACTCTTGCATTGATCTTCCAAACGTTTCACATACTCCTCTTCATCAGTAGCAAGCCAAAAACTGATTCTAATCATGCTCTTTCTGTTTGCAACAATACAACCGCAAATGTTATTGCCTAATCCGATAAAGTTTTCTCCAATACACATTATACATGAGAATAACCACCATTGATCGGCTTCTTGTCTAGACTTTTTAGTAAAACTAAAAACCATTTCTCCTCCATTAATACATTGTGGATCCTCCCATTCAGGTTTAATTCCATCTCTCATTAAATAATATGTTGTACCTATTGGCAAGCATGATGGAGATCGTACATTGTTAAACAATCGCCAAAAGTCCTCCACGGTGTTGAACGTTTTAACTTTTGTAAAAAAGGCTTTGTAATTTTGTTCATTAATTTTACTTCTTGGACTGTGGTACCACAGAGTCCATGGTGATTGTGTGGTGTGGTTTTCCGTGTCTGTTGGATTGCTCATGATGTATTGTTTTGTTGTAGATTTTGTTTGTATTAATTTAATTAATTTGCATAATTTTCGGGTTGATGATAATCGAGTGTTGAAAGCAGTGTTGTTTGTTTGCTGTGTCCGGTTTGTAGTGATGTTTTTGCGTGTTGTTGTATTTTTTTAATTTCTTGTTTTTATTTCTTTAAATTAGTGATTTGAAAAGTCTTATCAAATCAATAATTAAAAGACGAGGATAGCCCGTCTTGTTTCTTTCTTTGCTGAACATCACCATCTTGAGGTCATTGTTGTTCAAAAGTACAAATTCCGAATGAAGAAAGTTAATTTCCTTGAAGAAGAAATATTAAATTTTGAATTGGATAATATTGTATACAATCAACTTTCTCTTGCACATTCCAAAAATGTACCTCTTCTTCATTGAATCATGAAAGCTCTATTAATACACCCATCATAACGTCTAGACGCAAGGAATTGTTGATCAAGCCTTGCTAATTAAAAATTCAATAAAAAATTCTGAGCGCTTCGTTGAACCACACGCTCTCGCCATCAAATTTTCATCATTCATCAACCACAACAACATACCTTGTTATATCCGATACATTGTGTATTAGCAAAGTTGAACAACACCAAGTACTTTCGCGTTATACTCAACATCATCAAAAATTTTTACTCCTTTCTTGAATTATACAAACATTTCCATCCGTAGCTTACAAATTTAATATCATCATGATGACCACAGATAAGAAATATGAAGAACCTCTCGCCGATCATCAAGGTGAAGGCGAAAATTACAATGAAGATGAGGAATCAGTGGAAAAACATTTTCTTGAAAATAGTTGGACACTTTGGTATCACAATCCTCAAGCTAAATTGAACGAACAAAATTACTCTCAATTTTTCTCTGAAGTATATACATTCTCTGATGTTGAAACATTTTGGAGGTTTGTGTTATGTTACGGATTTGTTGTTTTATTCAGCATGGATTTTTAGTGTGTTTAATCATATTCGAGGACCAAGTGACATTGCCACTGGTACTACTTACTTCTTATTAAAGGAAGGCATAAAGCCTGCATGGGAGGATCCACAATGCATTAACGGAGGAGAATGGGTTTACAGCTTTCCGAGGAAATTCAACAGTGCCGATCAGTATTGGCTTGATCTGGTCATGTTTTGTGTAGGAGAATGTTTCACATACTCAGAAAATCTACTGGGGTGTTGTGTTGCTAATAGAAAGAATCAGGTACGTACTGTGAGAGCATTTGCATTTTTGAACCTTTGTTATTCGAATGGATGAATGCGCTTGGATCAACACGTCATTTCAGATTCGTATTAATTTGTGGGTTAACACGCTAGATGAAACAATTGCGAAAAAGTTTGGAGAACAATTTAAATTTGAAGCGCTAAAGCTCAACTCTTCAGTATCAATAGATTTCAAATCTTTTAAGGATCAACTTGACGGGAAAAAGACAATTCTTCAGTCCGTTTGAACGTACGTGAAATGGCTATGCTTGCTTAGTGGCTGATTCTCGACTATACTGGATCGTTGCTATGATCCACTTAAAGATGTCATCTCAGTCACAATATCAGTAATAAAACTCCTAAAAACAATATAAAATCGATCAACAATGACAACTTAAACAGAAAGTTGGAATGTTTTCACTCATTGATTCTTTATACAGCTTCAATGATTTGATAATTCTTTTTTCCAAGCCTTAACACTGCAATCGTGCCACCTCCAGCTACCAAATCATCGCTTGTCAAAATATACTTGGGATCTTGTTGTCTTTTGTAATTGATATAAAATCCTCCATTTTTGATCAGCTTACCAAGCTCAGCCTTAGATGGACCAAGTTTAAGCGCTAAAGCAATATCAACAATGGGTTTCGATAAAAGCTCTGACCGAGGCAATTGGGCACTGGGAGAATCTTTCATCAAAGTCGATATTTCATTCTTAGACAGACTCTTAAGAATGGTTACGGCCTCCTCTTCATTTCCAGATCCATAAAGCAAGTTAGAACATTTCTTAACACACGCCAATTGATCCATGCCATGAATTTGTTGTGTAAGTTGGTCGGCCAGTATTTGTTGAGCAAGTCTCTTCTCTGGTTGTTTGTTATGCTCATTCATTATTTGCTCAATTTCTTCTACGGAAACAAATGTTAACATTTTTAACAATTTTTCAACATCTGCATCCTGTGCTCTCGTAAAGTATTGGTAAAAATCAAATGGTGATGTCATGTCAGGATTAAGCCAAACAGCATTTCCCATTGACTTTCCAAATTTCACTCCATCAGCAGTAGTGAGCAATGGTACAGTCATTCCACTGCATGGTATTTGAGATATCTCAGGATTCATTGTCTGCTTCTTTTTAATAAACTCAAGCCCGCTTGTAATATTTCCCCATTGATCAGAACCTCCAATCTGTAGTCTCACGTTACGTGAATTAAATAGATGATAGAAATCATAACTTTGAAATAAACTATAGGAAAATTCAGTAAAGGTCATTCCTGCATTTTCAGCATCAGCATTTTCCAATCTAGACTTCACACTCTCTAATCTAAGCATGTTGGTAATTTGGAAATATTTACCAACATTTCTTAATAAATCTATCATTTTCATTTCTCCTAACCAATCTGCATTATTGACGACAGTAACATTGCTTGTATTTTCTGAAGAAAAAAAGGCATTCATTTCTCTTTTCAATCCCTCAATATTTCCAGCAATTATATTTTCTTCTAGAAGAGGCCTTTCAGATTTTCTTCCGCTAGGATCTCCAATTCTTCCTGTTGCACCGCCAACTAGACAGTAAATGTGTACCTTTTGAGAGTCAAACGCTGTTTGAAATCTCTTTAAAGTTTGTAAAACCAATAAATTTCCGACATGAAGTCCTGATGCAGTCGGGTCAAATCCAGCATAAACTCCAATAGGTTTCTTTTGGTTGCCTGGCTGGCCATTTGCCATTTCATTCACTAATTGTTCAAAACCAGATGTGGCATCGTTGAGTACTCCTCTTGCTTTCATTTCTCGGATGAAATCATCAGCCGGCTTTAGCGTTGTTGCAATAGCCGATTGATGAAAAAATCGGTGATGACGATAAACCTCCGAGAAGACTGGTTGTTTGGAAATCTTGGAAACAAGTCGATTTGAGAAATGTTGTGAGGAAGGCTTGAACAGCATGGCTTTCATTTTTTTCAATACTTCCTTTTTGAATGGACGGGCAAGATGAATTGCGAAACGTAGTTGTGAAATATATGGTTTCAAACAACCCACAAAAACAAGGTGTCCTGTTGGTAATATTGAACTATTGGTGTCAAGATATTTAAAATTAAAAAAAATTAAAAATGTTGCGTGTCTGCATTCTTGATGTTTCGGATCATAAACAATTGTTTGAAGATGAATTATTTCAGAAATTCATGTTTCAAGAGTCTTTCTCTCAGTGTGCTTCGTTCCATGTCGCACAAAACAAGTGGCCTGTTGCTTCCGAAGATGTTGCTCATGAAAATTCTCCTAATAATTCGATCATTCGCTATTTATTAAAACATTTTGATGCAGTTCTCATCACAGGAAGTGAAGATTGTTGCATGGATGATTCGTTATGTTACATCAAACAATTATGTGATTTAATAAGAGATTTAGTGGATATTAATTTTCCAGTTTTTGGAATTTGTTTTGGTGCTCAAGCGATTATTCGAGCCTTGTTTGGAAAACAAAGTGTTGCTCATTTGAAAGATCTTGGCAAGGAGCCAGAATTTGGATGCATTGCATTAGAGTTGACGAAAGAAGGAAAGGAATGTGGTTTATTTGATGGAATTGAACACGTTCGAGAAGGAGTTGCTTTTTATTCATCATCCTCTCATTCAGATGCATTTCTATTGAACAATGATCAAGTCGAAAGAATCATCCAGTCTCGCCATTGGGAAAATCAAGGTTATCGTATTAAGGGCAAGATGTGTTATGGGCTTCAATTTCATCCAGAGATGGACACTCATGCTTCGAATGCAATATTTAACAGCGTCACAACAGTACCTATCAAGTATGATGACCATGTACATGAGCTAGATATGAGTGTTGGAGTGAAAATTGCAAAAAACTTTGCTTACATGGTTTTGCATAAAAAGAATAATAATTAATGAATTTAGTACGATATATTCATAATATTTCTAGCGGACGTTTCTTCCGTGTTGAGGACCGTAATCTCGGCTATCTCTTGGACGATTTTCGAAATAGTCACGTGAGGTTGATTTATCGGATGGCTTGTCGGTTGTTCTACCATAATTTCCATATTGAGGTCGGTTGCTGACATATGGCCCACTTCTTCCATAAGATGATTGTGCTCTAGGAGGTGGAATTTCAATGGGAACACTAGGTGGCGGACCGCCATAAGTAGGTGGAGGTCCATAATACGGAGGAGGAATTCTTCCATAGTAAGGTGGTGGAATTGCATGTGGCTGAGGTGGAGGAGAGTCGTGACGTACTGGAGATGGATATGGATGGTATCTAGTATTATTGCTGGAATATGAATAAGATCTTCCACTACTGCCACGTTGGGGTGGTGTTGAACTGGTTCTTGGTCCATAGGTTGGAGACGTTGACCTAGAGGAAGAAGTGGGTCCATATCTGCCTGATGAAGATGCTGGATGGCTTGAAGGAGAATCTGCATATGAAGAGGTTGTTGTTCCTGAAGGAGGAGAAGCATCGTATCCATCAACATTGGATGGTGGCTGTCTTCCATGATAATCTGTTGCAGGTGGTATTCCCTCTCGAGAATATCCATAGTTGCCACGATCGCCACGATCACCACGATCACTATAATATGATGATGATCCTCTGCTGTAAGAATAATTATCAGATGAAGGATGATAAGAATCATGATATGATCCTCCACCACGTGAACCTCTTCCTCGACCACCTCCTCGTTTCTTGAGCATCTTTTGGTAATCATCTCGTTTCATTCCTCCATCCTTTCCTCTTCCGTATTGTCTTCCTTCGAAAAAGCCTGTATCGATAGCAATCTTCAAAGCACGATTATTTAGTTTACATCCACGACAATACTTGACGCAATCTTCGGCATCGGACCTGTGATAGAATTCAACAAAACAAAATCCACACGGCGTATGAGTATTTCTATTGAGTCCCATGATCACCCGTTTAACTTCACCACACTTTTCGAACAATTCATAGATTTGTTCTTCCTTTGTATAAAAACTTAAATTTTCAACATAAATTGTGGAGGACTGAGAAAGAGCCCTCTCAAAATCCTCTTCATTTCCGCCTTCGTTTACGTAATGTTTGAGCAAATAATCATATTCTCGTTTGCTGCCGTAGAAGAATAAATGTTTGGGTGGGCGATGTGCAGCTTCGATGAGATGAGCCATTTTTTTCCTTGAAGGAGAAGGCTTCTCATTGTTCCCTCAGCTTTTCTTCAAGCTTTAAAAAAATTTATTCTAATTACTCTGCAACATTGTTTGAAGTTGGTGTCTAGACCATGAAAAACCTTTCCAAAGGACTCAATGAAACCAAGTCATCTCATTTGGTGTTGAAGAGAAAAAGAGATGCCAATACAAATCAATTGGCTTACAACAAAGCCTCTGAGTCCAGTAGTTCTGATGATGAAAGTGTTGAGGCAGTTGAAGAGCCTTCTTCAAGCTCAGAGACTTCAGAATGCGAGGTGGATTCCCAATGCGAAGAAGAGTTATCTTGCGATGAAGAAGCAAACACACTCACCAAAGAGCTTGTCCTTAAAGTACATGAGGGAAAGAAACGAATGTCTTCTATCATTGAGGATTTGCAAAAACGAATTTCCAACGGTCAACTGGTTGAGCAGTCCAAGAGCTACATCAGAATGATGAGCAACGAATCAAAGAGAAGACCAAAACATAGAGAAACGAGGGAAGTTGTTAAGGAGCCTTTAGATATTTACCCATTAAAACAGACCACAAACAGTACAAAGAGGGGAAGCGGGAAAGAACAAGCTTCTGCAGACTCTTCCTCTCTTGAAATCACTCTCTCTCATATTGGAGTTACTCTGAACACAATAGTAACAGAATTGAAGCACTTGCGAAATCAACTTCAGAAATGAACCAAAGTTGAAATTCAAACAAAATAAAAATAACCAACACCTAAAAGACATCCCACAGCAGCATATCCGAACACAAATGACAAAGAAAGGAGGAAAAACAGCAGCCAGTCTCAAAAAGTCATCATCATCTGGAGGAGGAAATTACGAATACAATCCAAAACGAAACATCGTCGATGTCATTCCTGGTCTAACTCCGATTGTGAACTTGCCTCCATTACCTTCCGATAGAAAGAATGTCGATCCAGTTCAATATCGAGGACCGAGTGACTATAGTAATTGGCTAATCCCTAATCATGTATGTGTTGGAGGTTTTCCACGATCCAAAGAAGTAGATCCAATAGTTTCGAGCGGTATTTCAACATTTGTTAACCTTGTAGAACAGGATGAAGAGTTACGTTGTGGTCCTTTTTACTTTGATAATGCAGCTCGTAAAACCACTTTACAAAAATTAAATTATGTGACCTTCCCAATTCGTGATAAGAATATTGCAGAAGATGACAAGGTGAAAGAACTTGTGCAATTATTGAGAACCTTAGTCATGAGAGGAGAAAAATTATACATTCATTGTGTTGGGTAAGTATAGTAGGATCATGAACAAGCTATTTGAGCTTTTAAATTATGACATGACAGTGGTCATGGAAGAACTGGTACCATTGCAAGTGTATTATTGGGAAATCTGTACAACATTTCAGCCTATGACTCGTTACAATGGGTCCAAGCGTTTCATGATGTCAGAACTGTTACGAATGGAAGAAAGTCTCCAGAATCGACCATTCAACGAGACCAAGTGTTCAGGTTATTGAGTGATAATAAATAAACTTGGTGCTTCACTCTCACAAAAAATTTCCTCAATCCCTCATACTCTTTTATCTCATTTGACTCTGCAAAAATAGAGCCATAGAGGGATCGTTTATCGATAGTTCAATGCTTTAAATTGGACCCTGTATGAGAAACTATGCAGAAGGTTATTAATAGTGCGCTCAAACAATCTCAAAAAATGATTGCATCAGGAGCGATGGGCTCTGTATCATCATCCAAATCTTGTGCCTGTGCTGCCAAGAGAATTTCATCATCCTCTTGCTCGGAGCAAAATGGATCAACAACTAAGCAAGAATCATCGATCAGTATCTCCTCCTCGACCTCTCTCAACAAAACCACAACAACTACAACAACAACCAATACAGGACAAGGTTTTTATCAGAGAGAGTTACCTGTGGGTTGCATTGCATTTGCTTCCTCGGAGGGAAGGAAAATATTTGAGGAGAGCATGAATGAAGGCAATTTGCACTCTTTTTATCCGTTGATTGAACAATATCATACACAATCCGAGCCAGCATGTATGTTGTTTTCATTAAATTAATTTAAAAATTATTGAGATACGAAATGATTGCTAGACTGTGGATTGGGAACTTTGGTAAACGTCATGAATGCCCTGAAAATTGATCCTAAAAGGTTTGTTGGAAAGATGATGTCAATTTTATTAATTTTGTTTGATAACGATAATTAGAGTATGGAAATTTCCTTGGAGATGGTTCTCAGAAGACATTTTCGATTGTTGTGTTCCTCTTGAAATTGTGAAAAAAGAAGGAATTACATTAAGACAGTTCAGCTGTTTAGCAAAATGCAACGGAGCTGCCTGTCAAAGTAAGTGATGCCTCATAATAACTAAATTATTTTACCCCATTTTTAATAGCTTTCAGACCTCAAGAGACTTCCTTAGATGATTTTAGAAATGCTATTATTGAATCTATTAAATCTAATGATTTAGAAAGCAAGGAATTAGATCCCTCATTCATTGTTGTTAGCTATGACAGAGCAACACTAGGTCAAACTGGAAGGTAGGTTTTCAGATGCTGTAGGTCGATGTTTCGTAACAAAGCAATTTTATGAAGTGGACACTTTTCTCCAATCGCTGCCTATAATGCTAAGAGGTAAGCAACATTTGAATTTTTATTCATAATCACACATTCTGTAAATGACAACATCAGAGACATGGTATTAATTTTAGATGTAGCAAGATTCAAGTATCCTCCTCACTGGGTTAAGTTGGAAAAGATGTGGGAAGCATTTTACCCAGTTGACAGCGCTACTGGCCTCTCTAGAGGATTCATAATTATTAAAAGAGACAACATTCAGAAAGAAGATCAAACAATTTGCTATAGAGTAGTTTTGCGAGAGAAATGGTCAGAAACACTCTCCAAACTGCTGACGTTTACGAGAGCTATCACTGAAAATTATACACAAAAAGTACAGAGCGAACTCGACAAATCACCTGTTGATATTAGCAAGTTCTGTAATAGCATTGTGGAAGTATTGAGTAGTTCAATTTATGAAATTATGGAACCATTGCTCACAATTGAAAATAACATCTCTGAGGAAATGAAAAAGCTTTGGAATCAAAATATGAACAATATATTTACAGACTTGAGAGAGACACAAATTTTCAAAGAAATTTCCAAGTTTGAAAAGGATAGAACAAAAGCTATTATGATCTCTGTCCTCATGGTCAGCATGCCATCTCAATTATTTGAAGAAATTCATTTACGATCAGCCCATGAGAAAATTAAGGCTCCACTCGATTATGTTTGTAACGCTAATTGTTGCAAAACAATTCTTGAATCCAATATTAATCAAATCTCAACTCAACTGAGAGCATTGTTGGAGCTCAGTTTGGAAAAGTAGGCTATCACTTCATTGGTCGAATAAATTCTTGTATAACACTCGAATAATTCTTTTCTCTGAGGGTCTACCAGGTCGTTATTGATACTAGAGACATTAATAAGCTTTCTTAAAAAAATGGTGAATAAGGCTAAAGCAGCGACAGACGAGTTGTGGCAACTATTTAATAAGGCTATTACAGAGCAAGACATGGAAATTACTCGGAAAGACGATCAATACCTCAAAGTGTTGCAAGAATCAGAATCAAAGATGTGTAAACGTATGGAGGTACGTAGGGTATCAAAGTGTGTTCATGATTTGGAATAGGAACCACCCTCTAGTTGTGCGAGAAGCAAATCAATGAATTAAAGGAATTAATGATTAAAGCCTATGAGAGAGATGTTGTTATGCTACGAAACTTGAAAACTCTTTTTCAAACTGAAAAAGACAAGATCATTAAAGAGATGGCACTCTCCTCGGAGCATGTAAATGAAACATTCAAACCTCTTGAAAAGTACTTTTCCATGATTAAGTAGATCGGATGGACGATCGTGATGATTGAATAAAATTTTAAGAGCGCTAGCCTTCTTCTTCTTCGTCTTGTTGAGTTTACCCTTAGAGTCAACCTTAACGACCCAAAAAAATGGCCAGCAAAACATTAAACTTGTTTTCCTCCGACTTGTACTCTTCAGATGAGGATGAAGACTTGATCAATACTACCAACCAAAATTCATCCTTGTTGAGCCAAAAGGTTGTTGAAACTTCCTCGGAAACTCATCAACAAGAACACTCATCCCATCTGACTCAAACCAATGCAGATCTCGATCAGGATGAAGAAAACGGATTGGAAACTAGTGTAGTTCTCTCGTTATGCTATCAAAAGGGAAGACTGGGTGTTGCATCTTTTGATTCCAACACTGGAGAGTTATGGTGTGGTGAAACCAATGAAAACTCCTTGTTTGAAGCAACAGAATACGGTATGTTCAGTGCGTCCTTCACTAGTGTGCTCTATAATATGAATACTACTTAGTCAAGTATGAAGTAAAGCCAAATCTCATCCTTGTGCCTTCCAGAACTGAGAATTCATTCATGAAAAATGTGAGGAAGCCGATGGAAGGTGCCAAAGAGCAAGTCGAGGTGAGGCTTTTGAAAGCCTCCGATTTTGCCCATGATAACTCAATCAAAAAGCTTCAATTATTGGAACAATTAATGTCAGACGCCACAATCACAGAAGAGAACTACATGGAAGCCAATGCTGAATCGTCTTCTCGGAGAAAAGATATGCGGTTTGATTTTTCATCTTTACACTTGGAAGAAAATCATCAAACGGTGAGAGCTCTCGGAGGTGTACTGTCTTTTCTACAAAGTAACAGACTATCCTATGGTGAGATTGATGATATAGAAGTGTTGAAGAATATCAAAACCATCACCAATTTCAAATTGTATGTTGTTTGTGAACATCATCATTTTTAATTTTGTGACTTGCAAAAGCGATGGATTTGTTCAGTTAGACATGAACACGCTTAAAGCCTTGTCCATCTTCAGCTGTAAGTTGTTTGCTCAAGAACGTCAATTCCTTTTAATTGTGCATTTGTTTATCAACTACAGTGGAAGCTCATCCCTCAACAGCCATTCTTTCTGGTCGGCCTAAGGAAGGTCTATCATTATTCGGTATCATGAACAAGACCAAATCTTCAGTCGGTAAAGATTTACTAAGGCAATGGTTTTTAAAACCAGTTATGGATGTAAACATTATTCAAAAGAGACACAACTCTATTGATTTCTTTAACAAGTTCACAACAGACATACTTGATGAGATTAGAGATAATTTGAAATATGTGAAAAATACTAAAAGAATTCTTTCTAGAATGCGAGAGGCAAAGGCCACTGTTAACGATTGGAGTAATTTATACAAGACCTTATATTGTTGTAAAAACATTTCAGAAATACTTTTTGAAATGGCAGAAAATTCCAACATTGACGTTGTAGAGGAGTTTTTGAATGCTTGCAACGAAGCTATTGTAAAAGTACTGCAGGCTATTTCAAAGATCGTTGACTTTAAAGAATCAAGAGCTCAAAACCGATTGGTCATTATGTCCGGGGTGAATTCAGAGCTTGACAACCGAAGGCAAACATACGAATCTCTAGACACATTCCTTGATCTAGTTGCACAACAAGAATCTGGCTCTCTCCCTCAGGACTTCCCCTTCTCTTTTAAGGCTGTATACTATCCTCAACTGGGATTTCTGTTGGTGGTTGATAAGACTACAGAAGCAAATAATTTCGAGAACTTTGAAGAGCATGGTTTGCGATTTCATTTTGCATCTGATCGATCTCTGTATTTTAAGAATGCAACAACGGATGAGTTGGATAGTGAGGTTGGAGATATCCATCATCTTATCATCGAACAAGAAACATCTATTGGTATTAAGCTTGAAAAATATGTTCTGCAATTTCAAGACCAAATTAACAAGCTTAATCATGTATGTGCGAAGTTAGATTGTATCTTGTCATTGACAGTCTGCAGTAATGATTTTAACTTGTCACGACCAAGAATGACCGAAGAACCGATTTTAAAGATTGTGGAAGGAAGAAATATTCTTCAAGAACTGACGGTAGACACTATCATTCCCAACGATACTGATTTAAGTGAATGCATTCAAATAGTTACAGGTACGTGCCAAAACGCTTCATCTTTTGGGTTCAAACGATTTTTCATGACAACCAGGACCTAACAATTCAGGAAAGAGCTGCTATTTAAAACAAGTAGGTCTCATTGTATTCATGGCGCATATCGGTTCATTCATTCCAGCCTCTCAAGACTCTGTGATTGGTATTGTCGATCGAATCATGACAAGAATTCAATCTCAAGATAGTATTAGTGTCAATCAATCTACTTTTGCAATAGATTTACTTCAAATGAAGGGAATGATCGACTACTCAACACCCAGGTCGCTATTACTGATCGGTAAGTGGAATTGTCAAACTTTCAATGTTGATGATATTATGCATTGTGTTTTTCCCTTGGAAAAGACGAGTTTGGGAAAGGCACTCTTGCTCTTGATGGAATTGCCCTTCTATCATCCATTCTAAAAAGCTTTCAATCTAGAACTCAGCCTCCTCGAGTGATAGCCACAACACATTATATTGAAATGTTACAATATAACCTTATTGATTACAAAAACAAAAATATTCAATTTATGACCATGGATGTGCATATTGACAACACGACCAATAATAATGAGGATCAAATGGTAGATGAATTTCAAGTTCCCAATGCTGAAGATTTGGTATTTCTGTACAAACTCAAACCAGGAAAAATTATTCCAAGTTATGGGATCACTGTTGCGTCCTTGGCTGGCCTTCCTAACCATATTATTAACAGAGCCAAGGTGGTTGCAGATAACATCTCTAAAGGCAAGCAAATCAAACCCATTCGTGAGAACTCCAAAGGAAAGATTTTCAAGGAACTCTTTGAGAAATTTATGTCCTTGGATGTAAATCAAGAACAGAGTATTTCAGATCTATTCACTTTTGTAAAGTCCATTTAAAAACATGGAGTCATGTTTCGATCGTAAACTCGATTCAACATCACGCAACTTCAATTTAAAGCCATTGCAAGCATTCTGGGGGAAAAGCGAAATGTTGGTGCAATTTCAAAGAAAAAATGCAAGTAAAGATCGAGTTCAGGTATGTGCAGAAATAATTCATCAAACACGAAATCAACAACCCATACAGTGGCGGATGTGAATTACTATTTGATAATAAAACCTCATTGACAATTGACAATTTGGAGGAAGGGACAACAATGCAACAATTAATTTTGTTGTTGAAAGACAAATATTTAAAGGAGAAACCAGAATTATTTATGAATAATGAGAATACATCAATGTAAGTCTTCAAGTCATGATGTCGTGAGCGAGAGGAATCAATTCCGATGTTTTTGATTGGATGTTTTTCAATGATTATTTTAATTCGGAAATAGTCGGCCTGGTATTTTAGTGATTATTAATGACACCGATTGGGAGCTAGTTGATGAATTGCAATATAAACTTCAAGACAAGGATAACGTTGTATTTATTTCAACTCTACATGGAGGATAAAAGGATCAACACTCTACTTTATATTGTTATCTATTCAAAATTATTTTTTCAATTTTTAATTATTATTATTTAACAGTCATCATGTTCCGAGAGTTGTTAATGTAATTTGGCACGCACATTCGAATACAGGCAAATCATCAAATTTATTGCATGTACCAACCATGAGAAACAATCAATGATTGTCCAGTCATTGCATTATTAGGATGAGCAGCAAAGAACAAACAAGCTTGTGCAACATCTTCGATCGTTGTAAACTCTCCATCGACAGTGTCCTTCAACATGATATTCTTTACCACTTCTTGTTCTGTAATTCCAAATTCCTTTGCTTGTTCGGGAATTTGCTTCTCAACCAAAGGAGTCAAAACAAATCCAGGACAAACCACATTGGCAGCAACTCCCTTCTTTGCTCCTTCCTTAGCAACGGCTCTACATAATCCCAAAACACCATGTTTGGCAGAAACATAGGGGGCCTTCAATGGTGATGCCAACTTGGAGTGTACACTTCCAATGTAAATGATTTTACCTTGCTGTTGTTCATACATTTGCTTTAAGGATTCACGAGTACACAAAAACGCAGCATCCAAATGAACGGAAACAATCTTTCTCCAATTATCAAAGGACAGCTTATCAATTGGATCAATATGTTGAACTCCGGCATTGCAAATCACAACATCTACGGATTTTCCATAGTGAGATTTAATTTGAGAGAAGGAATCCACAACAACTTGTTCTTTGGTAACGTCCATAGCCAAAGCTAAATGTTGAGAGGAATTTTGAAGAGACTTGATGGTTTCTTGAGCAGCATGAAGGTTCAAATCACCAACCACAACTTTTCCTCCTTCTTTGGCAAAGAGCTGAGCCACACCTTTACCGATACCACTGCCAGCACCTGTTGATCATCGTCGTGGTGAGAGTTATTATTTTGGATTAATATATTCAGTTGAATCAATTATTGGTAGGAAGGGACGAAAAAGATTTTCGTTTGGGAGATGAATCATGATGATGATCATAAACGCAAAATGTCAGTTCAAAAAAGAGATTAATCACACAAAACTTACCAGTAACAAGACAGACCTTTCCTTCCAACTTTCCAGCCATTGCGGCTTGACTTGTGGAGAAGAATCTTTGGGTGGCCTTTGGAGTGGTAATAGTAGTGGAGAGCTTTTGGGTGGTGTTGAGGACGCAACGTTTGAACATTTTTTGTGGTGTTTTTCGAATCGTCATCAAATTGAGCGAAAAGCGAAAATCCCCAAAAATTCGCGAATTTGTTTGTCCCAACTATTGGAATTGAGGTTCAAATGAAGAGGTTCCAAAACAAAGAACAAACTAGATTGTTTTCACACAAGCATATGGTTTTATAGAATTATTAGGAAAGTAGTAATTGGAATGCAATGGGAATGTGCTGTTTCATGCACAAATACAGTAGCGGATATGATTTACAAAACATTCTTGAGCTCATCTTTCTGTTTGTCAGAGAGTGAGGTTGGGAAAATAACATTAAATTCAATATAGAGGTCTCCCTTTTGGGCTGGATTCTCCTTTCTTGGCATTCCTTCTCCCTTCATCACTCTGACACTGTTTGGAATGATGACATCATTAATCTTGATTTGCAAATTTCTGTCATCTAAATGTTTGATAGTTTTTACAAGTCCTGTCAAACTCTCTTTAAGTGTAATGTCCATTTTCATTTTCAAATCGTCTCCAACTCGGGTGAAAACATGATGTGGCTTAGATTTGATTACAAAAATTAAATCACCGCTGCGGTGTGACTTGGTAGCATCACCTTCGCCATAAAATACAATCTCTTCACCTTCTTTCATACCTCTATCAATCTGAATGGTCAATGCTGTCGCTTTTTGAATAACATCGAACCGATTTTTACATTCTTCACAATTATTTTCAGTCATTCTCTTCATTTGTCCATTAATAATCATCATTCGGATGACCTTATTTCTGCATTCACATTTTTTAGGTTGAGCTCCACTTTCATGAGCAGTTCTTACTCTCTTGAATGTCATGAGCTTTCCATTGTAAAGATTTTCCAAGGTAACTTCAAGTGGAATTCTCAAATCTTGACCCTTGAATTCATCTTCTTCCTCTTGACTGTCATCACCGCCTCCAAAATTGAAATGGAATCCACCTCCAAAGAATTCAGAGAAGATATCCATTCCGCCACCAGGGTGACCTCCTCGTTCTTGTTGCTTGAGACCCTCTTCTCCATATCTATCGTAGATTTGTCTCTTTTTCTCATCTGATAATACCTCGTAGGCGTGAGAAATTTGAGCATACTTTTTCTGTGCTTCAGCTTTATCAGCTCCTTTGTATCTATCAGGATGGTACTTCATCGTGAGTTTTTTGAAAGCTCGTTTAATTTGATCCTGAGCAGCATTCCGAGGAACGTGCAAAATTTCATACAAATCGGAGGCCATACAAGAACCTGCTAATATCAGCAGAACGATACAAAAAGAGGCTGCTAACACGATTCCGAGAAGCCTTCGTGATGAAGATGATGACGAAGCATGGGATGATGATAAAATCAAAGAGGATAAAGTCATTTTTTTCTTCGGAATCATCCAGCTGACAAACACGTGTTTTTGGTGACCAAAGAGTACGAGAGAGATGGGTCTGAATGTATCCAGATAACAGAAAGGAATTTATTGCTGATCAGTAATGAAATTATTGAAGGAAAGTATTGTTTTGGGATCTTGTTGTTGGTTTCATAAAAGAAAATGAGTACACAACAACGAGAGGATTTGGTGGAGGAATTTAAAAAGATAGCTGATCGTTTGAAGAAGTAAGTATGATGGAGTTGTTTGATTTATAAGAGTAGGAATATGAACCACCATTCATTTCCGATCAAAATGAATACGATTTAATTATGCTATGATGATATTATTATTTACATCATCATTATTACAATAATACATACTATTCATAAACTTTATATATATTAATATATATATTAAATTTAAATTGCCATTACTTACTGAAACAATAGGCGAATGTTTAGAAAAGTTCCATATGACCAAATTTCGGAACAGTATGCAAATCTATCTCTTCATTTGCAAAGAAATGGACAAAAGCATTATACAGCCATCTCCATGTTATGTGCAGCCAAGTATGTAGCATCCATATATTTATAGGAAATTCTTAAAATTAAACATCAAGTGCTGAGAAGATGAACAAAACTCCATTGAACGCAGCCTTCTTTTATGTCTATTCTGGTAGAATTTTCTCAGATCAGGCTTGCTCTGAAAAATTGATACAATATTATACAGGAGAAGAATTTATTTCTGAAGCTATCGATGCATTCCGAGAAGCCATAGAAGTATGTTTTAATTTCTTGTAAGAACGTCCCAGATTCACTGGAATAACTTTAGATTTATGATTCCAAGCAAATATTTTCAATGTGTGCCTCATTATGCTATGAATTGGCTCAAACACTGAAAGTTTTGGGAAAATTTAGTGAGAGTTCTCACTACTATACAAAATGTTTCTTTTATTCAGTGAAGCAAGGTAAATTAGGAGAAGTAGACCTTGATTCAACTTTTGTGGATAATTCCAATAATTTGTCACTCAATAGAGACACATCACACTCCATGGAGTTGAACTCTCTTCAGAATGCTATTGACTGTTTATTGGAAATTAAGGATTTTGAAATGGCTGTACTGCGATTAAAAATATACGTCAACATTTTGGAGGAACGAATTGATTACTTTTCAAATTCTGATACCACAGAACACAATGTAAAGCTTATGGAATGGAGGCCTATTTACAAGATATTCATTAGGCAATGGATGGATGCTCAAATAACATTGCTAATTGTACTTTTATTACAAAAAAGAAAGGAAGAGGCCTCAGAGGTGTTTGAAAACTTAAATAGTGGAGAGGAAAATAGTTGGATTGCAAGCGAATTTCCATTCTTCTATGAAAATGTTTTACCACTATTTGCTGCCTTAATTGTAAGTTGTTTGAGATCAATGAATAACTAAATGATGACTATTTCTTGGGTATTTAGGAGAATTGTACGGATGACAATATTGATGGAATTGAACAACTGTTATCTCAAGAGTTACAATTTTGTGTGACAGACCAACAACAATCTCTGCTGGAAATATTGAGAAGCGCCTACGAAAATCCTTTATTTATGGATATTTTATTAAAAAAGGAAGGTGCTGAAGAGAAATAATAGAATGTTATTGAATCTCTCGCTAGTAGTATAAAATTTATTTTCTAATCATTCTCCTATACATGGCATCTGTTCGCATCACGTACTTGAATTCATTGGGATCTGACAATGTTGCTCCCTCATGGCAATTCCAATGTACGAAAATCAGCACTTGTCCTGCCTTTGGAGTGACGCTATGAGTGATTTGGCTTGCATTTGAATTTTTGAAAAAGTTTGTTTCTCCTCCTGATTGGACATCATTCAAGTACAACAGTACAGTTAAGAAAGATGTTTCCTTACATTCATAATTCTCCACTTGTTGAGTATTTTTATCCTTCAACGTTACCATGTAAGGTTGGCGACTAAAACATCCATCAGTATGAGGTACAAAGTATTGACCAGCCGAATACTTGTAAAATCGAATTCTTTCATTAAATCCAATAGCTTCATATCCTTGTGTCATTTGAGAAGGAACCACCTTTGCACAAAGATCCTTCGCGTGTTGTGGAATGACATGTTTCAATCGATCCCATAACAAGTCTGAATACTTTTTACAATCGACAATGACTCTAGAATTATTTCTGAGATCTTTAGCCATTGTTGCGTTGAAAGTGGCTTCAACAAAACCCATTTGTTCACTCTCCTTAATGAGTTGTTCACATTCTTCACGTGAAAAGACGGAATCTAGGAGCCAAATATTTCCTGGTTCAATTTCTTGAATGGTTATTGAAGACATTGGTCTGCTTGTTGTATGTGTAAATGTTTGTTCTTTTTTTTTGAAGTGCATCGTGAATGCGTTTGGGTTTTTTTTTAACCGTTTCCAGAAAGGTGAACTTGGAACTGCTAGGGTTCATGCCGGAATTCTTTCAAATTCATCAGCACGTTTTTTCATTGAGTCAACCCCTTTTCTAACACAAAAAAGACCTTCATCAAGTTCCTTTCTCGAACATTGCTTATCATTGAGGAATATGTCATGACGTTATCTTTGCATTGTCACACATACATTCTCTCAATCATAATAAGAAACAATAATAGTGACAATTTGTGACTTTTTCTGAACTGAATCTGTTGGAAATATTCTAGAATCAATATTTGATTCCACAGCTTTTCTATAAATGGTATGTTCGACCGTGCATCCATTGTCATGCAGTACTTTGTAGACTTCTGAGATGGTATTGGGAGCGCTTAGTTGATTAGAGGTTTTAGAATTTAATCCTTCACAGGTTACAAAACTGATATATTTGGATTTATCAAAACCAACTCCGACAGAACCAAATTTCTTTTTTCTAAATAATTTCCTCTCAATGACTTCTGACAGTTCGTTAATAGAGAAGAAGAGAGATTCATTGTAGAGTTGTTTGAGTGTGCATTCGTCTATTATTTTGACATACAATGTTCAGAAATGAAATTCAAAAAATAAATTTTCAATGAATTTTCTTATTCTTTGAAAATCACTTACCCACTGGAAGACAATCTTCCATTTGAGTTCGATCGACTCTCAAACAAGATAATAAAATTTTAAATATTTCTGGATTTCGATCAAGAAAAATATAATTTTGTTGAAAATTTATCCATTGCTGATCTGAATGAAAATGCATCATCAAATTCGATACATTATGATTGGTCATTCCACTATTTTCAAGAGGCATTCCATGCTGTTGTTGTTGCTGCTGCTGTTGCTGTTGACTATTATTTCCATTACTATTCACATTTCTATTTTCGGAGCCTTGATGATCCAAAAATCGAAAATACGCACTAAAATATCCTTCATATTTACACAATGTTTCACGAGTGGTTTTAAACACTTGTCCACCTACATCAAGGAGGATGACGTGTTGAGAGTGTTGTTGTTGATGCATCATTCTCATATTCGAATGAAAACAACCATCCATGTCATGGGTTCGAAACGGAGGTGAAGTCGGAGAAGTACTCATGTTATGAATCATGACTGGATGAAAGTTTTGTATGGGAGATGAGGAGAAGGAGGAAAGCGGAGAAGAGGAAAGAGAGGAATTGGTGGTTGGAATGGGAAGAGTGTGATGATTGGAGAACATTTTTTAGAATAGGTTTTTGAAGGGAGCGGATCAAGAGAAGACTCAATATTGAAATGACTCCACTTATTATTATTTGTATGAATGATCATTCATAATGGTTTCAACGGTGTGACATTTGGCATGGTTCAACACGAATAGAATAGAAAAAAAAAGTGTGACATATTATAACCAGTTTGCGTATGGCAGGTAGAGAGATTTATGGCAGTTCACATGATCATAAATTACAAATAAATTATTGTTGACACAGTTCACAAATTGACACGCAATCATTAAAGAATGACACACCTGTGGTCACTCACTTGCAAAACTTCAATATGATATTTAAGATTTGTTTTGGCTGGTACATAGGGTGGAGCTCCCTTTTCATAATCTATTGTAAACATTGAGGAATAGTTCAGTAAAACAAACAAACAATTAAATTGTTAAAGCACATGTTTTGTATACAGACATATTGAATTCATTCAGAACTTACAAGCTTCTGCATATGGTATGTAGAGATCTGCCTTCGTTCCTTCCCGGAGATGACCCGAAAGAAATGCAATATCCCATCCATCAATGACTTTTCTCTCACCCACTTTAAACGTATAGGGCTTCTTGATGAGCCATGTATCATCAAAATCATGCATTTGATGTTCCACTCTCTAAAAATCATTATTATTGTTTTCATCAAGTGTTATAATTAATTCACCATCATCCATTTAGAGTTCCCGATCATCATCATTTCCGAATATCATCAACCGAATATTCTTCTCTCTCAAAAAACATTAATATCGGGATGAACACTTACAGATTTGTAATGTATAGTTACATAATCCCCTTTTTTTGGAACTCTTCCATTGCCCTCTCGTAGCACATGAATTTGGGTGGTCGTGAGAGGTGTACTCGTGAAATCATCGACTAACATTTTTTTTAATTGAACTTTGGTTTCATGTTCCAAGTTCGTCGTGATAAGAATTTATTTGAAAAACAAGCAACTTTGGTTGTTGTGATGAACACTAAAACTTTATTCAATGGTACAAATATCGAGAATATTCTTCATCATATTCTTCCATATATCGTTCCAATTCATCTTCTTCTTCGTCATCACTTGATTTTACACCCTTGTCATTAGCATCTTGAGCTCGCACAAATTCTTTCATAATCTTCTTATTCTTCTTATTTTGCTTTTTTGGCTTTTGAGTACTGGGTTGTAAAATGGTTGTAAATTCTTGAGCTTGTTCTTCTTCAATGGCTTGTTCTTGTTTCAAACATGCCACAATAAATTCTCTCAATTGACCATTCGATAACATGTCAATTCGATTTCGTTTATCCCAAAAGACAAATTGATCTCGGTAAATGAGTTGTTGAATTCTGTGTTGTGGCAATTCTTCAGCCAAATCCGAATTCAAGAATTCTTCATACGAAATTAAGGTATCACCTTCAAATCGATCTTTATAGACCATTGAGAGATGAGAATAGGCATCGGATAAATCTTGATCCCACATGATACGATCCAGTGCTTCTTTACAAGTGAGGAATTTGGGTTTCTTTTTCAACCATTCTTCTTCTTCTCGAGCAATTTGTAAATTCTTGGAATTCATGTGTTGTTGTTTTTGATCGGGAGAGGAGGATGCAGAATTTGTGGTATTGTTATTAATATTTACAGGATTGGAAAGTTGAGGAGACATTTTTCAATAGGGAAACAAGAGCTGGAGGTAAAAACCTAGAGTTGATTGTTTTGAATTGTTGTTTTTTTGTTTGTTTGAATATTGAATTCGAGTCGAATTTTCACTCTTGAATTTGAAGGAAATTGAGAGGTGTTATTTTTAGAATTGAACTAAATTTTGGATTTGATGTTGCACTTGGAGAAGAGGTCACACTGAGACAGCAATTAGCTAAAATTGACTGGCATTCACAAATCTGCTCATGGCTTGTCTTGCATTTCGGTCTCCATGCTTTCCAAGGTATTGGTTCACGTTTTTCAATCCAAACAATGGTTGCCAAATGGTACGATAATACACACGTTGCCACCACGACCAACTGGCTTCCATGTCTTCAAGAGTTTTAGCAAAATAGGAATAGTATGATTGATCGTAGGGTCTTAACATGGATTCATGATGTTGATAATACAAGAGTTCAGAATTGAGTAAGGCACTGGCTCCAACAGTAGGAATAAATGTATCAAATTGTTCAATATTGAAATGATAAATGACGCCTTTGAGGGCCAAGACTTTTTCAATGGCATCATGGAGTGTGAATTGTACTCGTTGATCTAAAATGGAAAGCTCTTGAATTTCTTGAATTGAGGTTTGTGTATTTCTGGAAAGGAGAGAACGGTTTAGAGTATGCTCATGATAATCTCTGAGAGCTAAATATCTGGCAGTGAGAAGAAGGGCCATGTGTAATTTTCGTTCAAATTTCTCTTTCTCTCCATTGAGGTAATTTAAAATAGCTTGTTGATATACAGAGGAGGAGGATGTGAACAAATTTGTTGACTTTGCTTTTGTAGCATCTCTGATATCACTGTGGAAAGAATTTTTCAACTCTAAATATAAGGGAGTGTAGTACTTTTCATAAAATGTTTTTAACATGATGGGATTCCCTCCAACAATATCATAAATTTGCTCAAAACAATCCGTTCCATTGATTTTTTCATCGAAAAGATAGGAATATGAAAGCTTGGCTTCAGATATGCTTTCTTCAATGAGTTCAACAAATATCACTTGATCCATATCCATTTTGAGTTCTTCTCTCATTTGGTAATTGTAATAATTTCCACTCACTTCAATCAATGTTGGAATAAAGGGATCTACGTAAAGAGCAACCATTCTCAATAGAATGGCATCGTGAAGATTGGATCCTCGATCGTCGTTGGAATAAATTTCTTCTGGAATGTCAGTTTGAAATTGTCGGATATCATTTCGTGAGAGTAGAGCGACTGACTTGGAGAAGACGTCCAGATATTGCAATCCATTGATGAATAGCTTTGGATGTATGTCATTGAGAGAGATGGCCATAAATTCTAAAGTTGAGAAAAAAAAAGTTAATACTTCCATTCCAGTTCTCTTTTTTGATCGAGAATAAAGCTCTCTTCATTTAGAGAAAGATTTTGCATTTGTGTTAAAGTTGTTCCATTAAATATCAATGTTTAAAAATTGAACTTACACAAATGCTAGAGTATCAATTGCTAGTCGGAGGCTGTTCTTGACAGGACTATCATAAAAAGGTAAATACATGGAAAGTTTCTGGAAAAGTTGTGAAAACCTGTTGTCATATCCAACATCTTCCGTACTCGTTGAATTCTTTAGCTTTTGAAAGAGTTGATTCATGTCTTCATCATGAATTATTATATTGATTAAATCGTCTCTTGATTCGATCATCTTCAAGAATGAATAATTAATTGAGAGTCTCTCTGTTAGAATCTTTTCAACATCAGAAACTTGCAATTTGTCGCCTGCTTTGTCAGCACATTTTATCAATTGTTCGAGACATGTGTTATCGAAATAATCTGTAAAATGTTCAAAATCTATAGGTAGTTGAGTAGATTCCATTTCCTGAATTGTTTTGAGAAAATAGGTTTCAAAATCTAAATAGATTGAGACTGCATTTGGATTTGTTTCCTCCACTTTCTTCAATGCATCTACAATGGTATGTGATTTTCCACAACCATCAGGTCCTACAAAGAAAACACATTTCTTTGACAGATTAGACGTATTCATAAATCTTTTAATTTTTGAGATGAGTAAATGTTGTCTCGAAAATTTGAAAACTGGTAAATCTGTTTGAGAAATGATATGCCCTCTATGTTCCGAATGAAATGCTATATTCGTAGAATTGTTGTTGCCAGTGTGAGTGATTGAAAAATGTCTAAAAGTCTCTCGAGTGGATTCATGAAATATTTTAAAATAATTATTTAATCCATCATGATGATGACACCGTGCTTCCATCAAGTTCCCATAATGATTCGGAATCCCATCTTTCTTTCCATTCCATATACATGATTTAAACGACGAGGATGCCAAACAACGGTTGAGGAGACCTTTTCTCATTTTTTTTAAGGTCATCAAAAAAATGGGCCAACCAAAATCAATTTTGATGAATAATAACCGAAGTCGAATACGCAACAACATTTCATTCCCACTTGAGATGGACGTTGAAATAACCAGTGCAACACCTTATCTTACCACAGATCTTCTTGTTATTATTTTTGAATTTCTAGATACATCTTTCGTCCGACAATCCTGTATGCTCGTATCCAAACAATGGTTTTATACAGCTCGGAGCTCTCATTCAAAACTAACTACTTGGGTTCATTGGGAAGGAAAATTCAAAAATTATCATTGTACAAATTCCATGAATGTTGATCATTACGATCAAATACGAACTTTGTTAAATAATCAATGTTTAATATTGAAAAATTTAAATCTTTCCAACAATTGTTTGTACGATCGTGGAGCAAAGATGTTGTGTGAATGTTCACGGCTGAAATATTTGAGAGAGTTGGATGTATGTAAAAATCAGTTGACATGGCAAGCAGTACAGGATCTTGCAAAAAGTGAATATATGAAGAATTTAACACGACTGGATGTATCAGATAATAGGATTGAGCTATCAGGTGTCAAAGCAATCGTGTCAAGTAGTTATTTAACAAATTTAACAGATTTGGGATTCGTTAATTGCAATATTCCTGCAGAAGGAGCCACGTTAATAGCAAATAGTTCAAACGCTCATAAATTAACACGGCTATTGTTAGGATATAATGAAATTGGAGCTCAAGGGGTTCAATCTATTGTTGAAAGTGTAACAAATGGAAAATTATGTAATTTAAAAAGTTTGGATATTGGCCACAATGATTTAGATAATGAGGTTGCACTATACATTGCTGCAAACAAAACATTTATCACCCAAATTTGGTGTTTAGAAGCGTATTCGAATCGATTCAAACAGGACGGAATACGGAAATTGAAAAAGTGCTACAAGTCAAAAGGTGGCATAAATTTTTTAAACTTGGAGTTGGATTTTAGAGAAATGGAACGCCTTGTGGAAAGTATGAATTCAAAAATGCAAATGATGACACAAGTGCACTGACACATTCCAATTTCTTCACAATTCTACGACTCACAACGTACCTCATGAAAATTCTTCCAAGAAAGTTACTACTTTTTATTTCTGTTGAACTGCAGGCTTCTTAGTTCCGAACAGGGAGAGAACAATAATTTCAAATAAAAGCGGAATGACAACATCAGGTCTGAAGAACCAAGACCAACTCTTGACGCCGCTAGTGACCATGGCAAAATCTGCCAAGAATTTTCCTCCCTTCTTTTTCACACAGGATGCGACAGCGTCCAAAAGAACTGGATATTTAGCTACCAACACGCACATCTTATTTGCAAAGTAAAAATCATTTTCATAATGATATTGCCATAAGTCTTGGTACAGCTTTAGCCTTTCCTTAGAGAGATCTCCTTGCTTTAACGCCTCTCCTAATACGTCTGCAGCCATTTTAGCACTTGGTTAATCATATGAAATATTAAGGATTTGTAACTCAAAAAAATCTTACCTATCCATAGCATAGTGAATACCTTCACCTGTGATTGGATTAATTAATCCACAAGCATCACCAATCACTAAAATGTTGTCACCATATGACTTGGAAATTCCTCCTAATCTCAAATATGCAGCTTTCATTTGATCAAATTTAGCATTTGGTCCCAATGCCTTCTTAATTGCAGAATCTTCAGTAGTACAATATTCGTGAAGTCTTGGCAAATCATCCTTCTTTGGCTTGCCTCCTGGAACAATATAAGTACATAGTGACACGTCTCCATCTGAGTGTAAAAACATGGAGCAATAACCTGGTAAAACAGGCTTTGGATAGAAAATTACGCAATTCGTTTGGAAGTTGTGGTCGGAAACATAGACTCTAGAGGAAATTCCCTGAGGTTCTTCCTGAACCATTTTCAATGAGGTGGCAATCTTTGAGGGAGCTCCATCGGCACAAACCAAAACTGAGGCAAGGAATTTGTATTGTTTTGGTTCGGCATCCTCATCTTTAGGTGTGTGATTTGCAACAACAGCGTATCCTTTCAAGCCAACAAAATTACGGTTGACCTTAATAACATCCATTCCTTCCTTTAAATCTGCACCTTTTCTTTGAGCAGCACGGGCGACCTTTTCATCCAAATGAATTCTCTTAATGGCACATGGAGTCCATTCAGTGTCACCACTCAACTTTTCGATGGCATCAGCTGAATTCGAAATAAAACTAGTACCATTGGGCCCAACAATGCCTCCAGATCCCATTGGAGCAACCTTGTTTTCTTTTTTCAACTCATCCAAAACTCCCATTTCTTTCAAATGTTTTAAAGTTTTGGCAGTACAGCCATCACCACAAGTCTTCTCACGAGGGAAATACTTTTGTTCCAACAACAAGACCTTATAGCCATACTTGGCCAAATAATAGGCACAAGTAGCACCAGCTGGTCCAGCACCCACAATTGCTACGTCATATTCATTCTCTTTCAAATTAGTATGAACTTTTGATTTGTAGCTTTCGGAGATGGTGGGATCTTTGATACTTCTTGGTGCTCGTTTGAAAAATCGTTTTAGACCACTAGCCTTGTAAGCATAGATGAGAAGTAGAATACCACCACTCACGAGTAACCATTTTACAAGTGCTTGCTTTGAAGGCTTTTGTTGGAGAAATTTAAGGAGTTCATTGAATTTCTCTTTGAACGTGTCCATGATGAAAGAGATATATTATTTGTTGTTATTATTATTATTGATGATAAAGTAAATTTCGTTGTTGATCAACACCACTTTTCAAAACGTCGTATAAAAGATAACAAGGACGAAATAAATTGTATGAATACAATGCTCAATGACTAATTATCGGATGATTTCAACAACATTCAACAACCGTTAAAAACAATCATATGCATCACAACAAGCAAACCTACGTAGATATCCCAACTCGGTCTTTTTGTGGGTTCGTGTGTTGGGCGGTTTCAACAAAAAATTACAAATTTTCACTCCGAGATTTGGTGCGAATTTTTAACGAAATAGCTTCGTTGGCCGACCAAGAAGAAAACAACATTTCAAGAGGGGGTCGACGACTTGGTTTTGGCCTCCCCAAGAAGTATGAGAATCCAATGGTTCATTCCTCCATCATCATCATGATTACTACAGTGTTGCTCACGATACATTCATTGTAAACTCCGTCCCTTCCAGCTGCCCATTCCGAGGCTTGCAATCATGAAAAAATTAACATCAAGTTTTCGATTCAACAACCACAAGATGATTTTCAGACAACTCTTCTCGGCAGAGACTTCAACATTTACATACATTCTCGGATGTGAAGAAACTGGAAATGGTGCAATTATTGATCCAGTTTTGGAAGAAGTGGAACGAGATGCTAAATTATTGAAGGAATTGGGATTGAATGTGACTCATATTCTGGATACTCATGTTCATGCTGGTAAGTTGTTGAATTCTTTCATTGTTGTGTGATTCATTGAATACTCTGCAATGTATTTAAATACTCGGATTGCATTTTCATATTTTCCATTTTGGGAATGAAATGTATTCACATTCTTTTGAATGTCCATGTAATTCTCACACATGATCTATACAACACTCTTTTATAATGATTTGAACAATTCAGATCATGTCACAGCTGGTGTTGAATTGAGAAAGAAATTTCCACAAGCAACTCATTGTTACAGCATTCATTCAGGTGTCACTTTTACCGATGGTTTAACACTTGTCAAAGAACATGACGTCATTTCCATTGGTTCCACTATTAAAATTCATGTTTTGGAAACTCCTGGACATACGAGTGGCTGCTTGAGTTATTACTTGGAAGACAAGTCAAAAGTGTTTACTGGGGATGCTTTATTTATTAGAGGTTGTGGAAGGTAGGTGTTTGATTGAATTGTTTAAACAATAATCTATTTCGAACAATTTTTGAATTTCCCTTAAATGGTAATTCATGTGTCATCCAAATAGATGTGATTTTCAACAAGGATCTTCCTCGACACTCTATGACAGTGTTATGAAACTTTACAACACCCTTCCAGATTCATGTGAAGTATATCCAGGACATGATTATAAAGGAATGACCAAAAGTACCATTGGAGAAGAAAAGAAATTTAATCCAAGAATTTTCGCGGCACAAACACGAGAAGGTTTTTGTGAAATTATGGATAATTTAAAGTTGTCAAAGCCAAGATTTTTGGATGTGGCATTACCAGCTAATTTACTTGGTGGAGTCAAACAATAATATCTGTATCTGATCTCGAGACTTTGGTTGACAGATAGACAAGTATTTTGGATCTGTATCTGATCTCGAGATTTTTGGCGCTCAATTTTACGGTTGTTTCATTCAATTAAAAAAATAACAACACCGTATCATTGATTTGTTGTTTGTTTAATTAATTTATTGAAATGGAATTTATCAACGCTAAATATTCTGGAGATGAAAAGAATGGTCGGATGGAGGGGGAGAAATGTCGATTTTCTTACGTGATGGAAGGAATGCGCTATGAAGGTGAGATGAAGGATGGTCAATTTCATGGAAAAGGAACCTTGTATTATAGCTCGGGAGCAAAGCTTGAAGGTCAATGGGAGGAGGGAAGACTCGTTGAAAAAACATACATTTATAAAGATGGATTAAAGTTTAATGAAGACATCAAGAACTGGAGTTATTGTCAGTTGGGACACAATGATGAAGAACAAGATAGAAGGTTCTATCATGAAGTGTTGCAAGCAGCCAATTTTGAACATCAATCCATTCTTCCAAAATCTGAACATCAATGCATTTCTCAGGACGGTATTCAGCCAGCATTGCCTTCACGCAGATAGAATCAGTGCATTCTGATAAGGAATAGTGTCATTTGCATGATTGTTGAATATTCATTTTATTATACTAGATGGTTGAACTAATTCTTTGGTACAAAATACACAGAAGGAATAGAATGCAGAATGTCTTGATGAACGCTCAAGAAATCAATTAACTCAGATTGCACGAGTATTTTCGCATCTCTTGAAACCTTCTTCTCCAAATTGATGAATAGAGATGGATCGATAGTTAAATTCTCCACTTCTCCTTTCAATAATCTTTCTGCCATCTCACTACATACATCATAAATATTTCCAATTAATGTCTCCTCGTTTAAGAGCTTCTTTTTCACATCGTTCTTGAAAGACATGAATTTGTGACATAAAATTGCCATAACCCAATTCTCTCTCAGGAAGGAAATAAAATCTGTGATGAGTCCTTCTTGATATCGATTCACCAAATCGTTGAAGTATGACACTGGGAGACCAACCAAACTTGCTAAATTTCCTTCTTCCACAAGCTCTTGTCCAAGATAACAGATACATTCAATACAATTTGTAGTCTTGTCAACATAAATGCAGCAATATCTGAACGAATCCACACATTGACGTAATTGAGCTGATCCTGTGTTGCAAGTAGTTTCGAACTTTAGACATTTTTCAACATCAAAAGTAGAAGTCATAGATCTGAAGAATCTCACACCTCCTGGAAGAATACATCTGATAGAAGTGTTCTTTGTAAAGGTAGGCATTAAATCAGGCTGGAATGCGTAGTCACCAACTCCGAGAGAGTGCAACACGGATCTTGCAAGTTTTGCACCAACTTCTGAAGAGTTGAAAGCTTCCATCATTCTAGATTCACCAAATCTTCTTGAAAACTTTGCCATTGGACCTGCTGAATAAATACTCGGATCGGTAGTTCTAAATTGAGTGTCGACAATTAATCTTCCGTCAAAAACGAGAGACTGTCTGTTGACTGTGGAAAGAATTCCATCATCAACATCTTTGGAATGACAATTAATAAATAGAGAGCAATCCAACTCGAGTAGCTTGGTATTCTTAAGTTTTGTATCGTCCTTTTCGGCTTCAGCACCCTGAGCAAGATAAATCTTAATCAGATTTCCATCATCATCAGATGCCATATCTTCCAAGTGATAAAACATTAAACTTTTCAATCCAACCACTTCCAATACAGAGTCCATCTTTTCTTCAAGAGAATCATTCTCATTCAGTACACACTTTTTACCTTCAGGAAAGATGAGCAATATTTTAGATGGATCAACTTCATAATTTTCTAACAACGCTCTGGCTGTACACAATGCATCCAAAGAGGAACCATAGACCACAACGAATGAGTTTTCTTCTCTGTACCGATCATCGTTTTTCACAAAGAAGGTCGATAAATAATCGGTAAGAGTCAATTCCTCCCCTTGTTCATTTAACACGGTGCTGTTCAAATTCAAAATTCCTCGTTTTGGATATCCTTGCAATTCGAGATATTTCTGTTTCATTTTGTATTGTCTACTTGTACACAAAATGAGGATATCATACGTGATAAAGCTTGATGAGTTGTCATTCAATATTACTCTCTTGTTGTGTCTGTCTATATCTTCCAATTTATCTCTAACAAAGAAAATATTTGGAAGGGAGATCATATTTTGGAGTTCTCTATTGCTAAACTCTTCATCCGTATCATCGGCATAAAAGTCAGAATAGTTTCCATCGCCATTGGCAGGAGAAACGACAATGATATTGTTAAAGTAAAGAGAGGAATTGACTGAAAGCTCCTTAATAAATCCAAGTCCAGTTTTGGAACCGCCAATAACTACAATTCTAGAAAATATTTCAGTCTTCTCCTCGCTCAAAAATCTTCTGTTAATAAAATAAAGTGAGTCATATTGTACATTGGTTTGAATTCTTGAACCACCGCTCGATACAGTTGTGGTGGTTGCTGTGGTGACGACTGTTTCATTGTCGGCTGCAGAGAGTCTTCCATTGGTTTCAGAGTTGAATTCTGGAAATTCTATTTGTCTTGTTGATTTCAAATAAATTAATTCCTTATTCAAACTTTCATTCGGTACCTCTCCCCTGTAGCATCCATAGTATAGAATGTGTTTGTCCAGTTTTTTCATGACCTCTTTCAAAAATAGTTTTGAATATCTGAAAAATTTTTGCTCAATGTAGTAGTGAGTGATCATTCCCTGGCATGTTCCTCTAGAAGAATAGGCAGAGTAGTCAATGTATTCTGTAAAATCAAAATGTCTTCGAAGTAAAAATTCATTGACCTGTGTATCAATGACAGAAATACCAATGATCTCATTTTGCCCTCCAATTGCTGAGTTTTTATCAAAGAGAAGCATTGTCACGTATCTGGAACCCTTGAAGCTTTTTGCGACTGCTGAAATAAACTCGTCATCGAATTCAGCCAATCTTAGTAAATTTAAAATGGTCTCTTCTGGTGATGAATTCTTGTCAAGAGATGTTTCAGTTGCCTTCACAACCAAAAAGTCGGCCATCAATGAAACCTTTGGTAATAAGTGGAGAGAATAGCTTGAGCATTCCTGATTGGGTTCGACAAAAATAAATTGTTTTAAGAGAGGATGCTCTGATTTGGTGTGATCTTCAAAATTAATACCAACAATGCAATACCTGATATTTGAGAAATATTTGAATGCCTCCCTTAAAAAATCAATGCTTCTAAACTTGTACTCCTCTTGAATGTAAAATAATTTGATTTCAAATGCATTGGCGTGATAGATGACTTGATCTTCATATTGAGTTTCATTAATGAACTCATCATAAATTGGCACGTCCTCGCTTTGGAGTTTGTAATCTGTGATGATTTGTCGGACATCAATCTCAGCAGATAAATACATGACACCAATTATCTCACCTTCGTCATTTGTTGCAATGAGAATTTTGCGGTGATCATTCTGTTCGTAAAGCAGATTTGCAAAAAAGTACTCTCCACTTGGTTTCAGTGAAGTAATGTTCTCGCAACAAGATAAAATTGGAACAATATCATCATTATCTTCTACCACTGCTTGTCTAATTGATAGCTTCTTCACTCCTTTCCCCAACGAGTCTCTATGACATAAAAAAACAAATCTTTCATTCTCTGATTTAATGACATCTTTTGCACACTCTTTGGAGAAAATTGAAAATTCAGAAAAGTAATCCACCCCAGCAAAGTTTTTTCCTGGTTGATAGCAAATATAATCGACTTCAGGAAATGTAATAAATATTGATGACAACATTTCCAATAGCACGTGCTCTCCATAGAACGGCTCAAAGTGCAATAGTCTAATCCATGTTGCGTTCCGAACTGATAGAGGTAGGTGGGAGAAATACTTTTCAAATTCAACTGGATCTGAAATACAATCAAATTCCAAAGACACGAATCCGATAATTTGGTTGTTGTCCGTCTCTGCAATAATTGACAAGTAACTCGTCTCCAACACTGATTTCAGGTTATAGTTGCCGAACCTTTTGGCAAGAAGGAAGCTGTTGTCGTTGAGAAATTTTTGTATGATCGAAAAATCCTTTGGATAGGCTCTTCGGACCCGTACACTCACGGACTCTTCATTGTAGTCAAGACCCAATGTTGTTTGAGGTGGATTGAGGGAGGCTCGTGTTTCGAGTTTGAATTCATCCATTTTTTTGTAGATGGTTTCAAACAACATTTTAGGCGGGTAAGGGAGAGACATTAGATAATCCCAAAAACTGTTTTTGATAAACAACAAGTTGTTTTTTATAGATTTTTTACAATTTTCAGCTCAAAATATGCTACATCGTTCAAGGAGTGTGGCCAGAGCTTGCTAAATGTCAGTGAAAAATGGAAATGCATTGTATAAATTATACAATGAGCCTAAGAACAAACGGTAAGGCTCTAGTTTTTCTTTGTGTCAACATAGGCATATGCAGCCTTGTTGTGCATGATCATTTCGTCATCGTTCACAAAATAGAAAGAGTCTGACTTGACTTGATAAGGACTGTTTTCAATTTCCTTAACTGTGTTTGATGCGATATATAAACACCTTTCCAGCCTAGTTAAATTACTTACTCTCTTCTTCTGTCAATTCAGGCATAGAGTAGATACATTCCCATGTGTTTTGGCTGTTGGGAATACAAAATTTGAAGTTAAAATCAAATCCCTTGAGAAGTCTGTCCTTGAAGTAGTGTCTTTCAATCATTCTGAAATTTTTCACTGGTTTTGGTCCAACTTTGAACACCAAACTGGTTGCACATGTTATCACGAAAATGTATACAACATATATACAACAAGAGTTATTGGTTGCATGTTGTTATAACACTTACGTTGTACCGATTCCTTTTGATCTCAGCATCGATCTATCAAATTTGTAATTAATTGAACGGAGTGAATCCTCATCTAAATTTGATCCTTGCTTCATCAATTCCTTTGCTGTTTCCTCAGCCGAGGTATGGAACAACACTTCTCCAGAATCACAGTTTCGGATTTTAAACTCGAGAAATTGAATTCCAACGGTGTTAGCGTTAAGGGGACATAAAAATCCTATTTTATCATCATCATTCCAATAATTTGTTGGTATCAATAATGGTTCATCCTCATTTCCATCCGTATGTTGTATTTCACTCACACTTACCTTCCGTTGGTTTATTGAACTTTAAAACGTCCTGTGGTGTACACTTCTTATCGTTTGCGAGCATCTTGTATTCGGAGAAAGGCTTGGTGGTGAGGTTGGCGAGTTTGGTAATTTTTTTTGTATGTGCAACACTAATGCGACCCCTCGAATTTCTAAACTTTTTGGTGTACAACGTTGGCGGGAGAATGGCCATGCCCAAAAGCCTCATTTTTATCTCGGTTGTATCTCAAGAACCTCAATAGTCAAGTACTCATTCTTGTAGTGTCTAAAGAATTCGAGCAAAGAAGGATACTTTGTCAAATCGTCCCGTGTGATTGGTTGGATATATTCCGTGTTGAAGTGGAAGTAAGTGGCCAGAGGTTTAAGCTGAGTGTACGACGAGTTCCGAAGTAGTTTGGCATTTAAATGTTTGGGTCCAACAACCAAAATTCTATCATTGTGCATAAATTGTTCGTTGATGGTGTGAAGGAGGGTTTCTGGATTTTCAACACCTGCTAAATCTGTGACAGATATCTTGGTTGGAATGAAATAAGACAAAAGGTAATGAGGCGCCGAATATGTGTTGTGATAAACAATGCCAACCCTTCCTTCTATTTCTTTTGAATTTGGAGTTTGAGATTTCAGAATGATGGATGGAAGAGATGTTATGCTTGACACAACACCTACTTGATGAATCAATGTATAGAATATGGAAAGTAAGATTCCATGTAGGATGCAAAGAAAGAGAAACTTCTTGGTTTGTGCTGGCCAAAGATTTGAATTATCATTCGTTGAGGTGTTGGACACTTGACTGTCATTCTTTTTTTCTGAATAATCCATTCGTTCAAAGTCGTATCCTGACAATATCACCAAGCAGCAAAATGAAGGTAAAATAAAACGAGGCTCCTGATGTGGTACATAACTTAGAATTATTAATCCTGACAGGGCAGATAAAAATGCAATCCAAATAATATAAGGAATTTCAGTAATGCCAACAGCAGAGGAGTTCCAATGAGTGGAGAGGAATAGTCTAGATATGTATTTGGCAATCCATCTGAAAAGTCTAAAACAAAAAGCAAAATATGTAAATCCAAATAAGAGAGGTGAATTAATCAAAGAATGGATATATCTGGGATGAAGTGTATGAATGGCCAAATTTTCAACGTAAGAGTTGTAAATGATGTTGTTCAATGGCGCAATAACAATGCTTGAATTGAATATAGGGCTTAATGTCGGGTCGTTCCAATCGCTAATTAAGTTCAACTTATAAAGTAAGTATCTAAAAGAGCTCAAATAATTTGGTCGAGAAAAATACTTAAAGAAAAATATGCTGTCAAGAAGAATCAAGAAAGAGCAGGCCATCAATGCTGTAAATCCGAATGTTACAATATTTCTCGTTATGAACAAAAATTTTGTTTTGAATGAAGAATGCCATTGTTCAAACAGTGGTGAGAGTAACGACATCAGTGCAACTGGAGTAGCATAAAACGCAAAAATAAAGTTGCTGAAAAAGCCCAGCGAGAAAATGATTGCATTCCATAATAAATAAATGGTGCTTCCTGTTTCTCTTCTTTTCATCTCCATCAGCAAGAAAAGAGCAAATAATGCTCCTGATATTGTATTCGCAAAAGTTCTCGTCGAGAAGACCAATGTTGTTAGAAAGAATGAATAAATAGTGAATAAAAATAAGCTCTTTGACGATAGCGATCGCAAAGATGATCCTTTAAATTGATGTGACGCTTTGCAATCCCTCGAGCACAATAATTTCCACACAAACATGTCATTTAAAAAGGAAAGGAAGAACAATAAAATTTTTGGCGCATATAAAATAATTAGAGGTGAATATTGGTGTAATAATTGCAAATATTCATCTCGATCCAACATGCTCTTGCAAAATGACATGATTATTTTCACCACGTACAATGGAATTCCAGTGAATATCAAAGGAATTAAAGTATTTCTTTGAGGAAACTCAAATGTAAACTCCCATCTTAAAAAGCTTTCATCCAATACAGTTCCATTCATTGAGTTGTAAGTTGTAAGATTATTATTCCAACCCAAATCTACTTGTTGTTGATATAACCCCCTAAATACTATTGAAGAAGTAAATGAAGGAGATTGAAAAAATTCATCAGGAAAAATATATCCCATCGGAAAGATACACAAAAAGCGAATGATCAAGCTGAGTATGTAAGCTCCTCTCAAAATCCATTCCCATTCTTTCATCTTTTCATTCAACGAGAAGGTTGATTGTGTTGTTGCTGAATGAGAGCCTTCCGATGAAGCAAGAGGCATTTCTATAGGATGATGAAGCCTTTCTGAAGATGAAATATTTTTTAATTTTATTCAATCAAGCAAATTGGTGGCTCACAACAACTTCTATTTTCCTCGCAAGGACATTCATGAAAGAAGTGTTAAGAGAAAGACAACAACTCGGATGGCCATTTGATGAACAAGTTGTGTTGGAATCACCTGAGACTAGTATCTTGATGGCTGATGTCCCTTGTCAATCAAAAATTTATCATACCTATCCATCAAACATGTTTCGCGTCAAACAGAAGAAATTGTAAAATAAACTTGTCATCTTTGAGCGCCACCTACTCCTGTCATTACCTTGAACATTTTTCACACAGAATATTCCGTTGATGTGCCAGTCAACTTCAAATTTCTCAATGACGTATGGGCATTTTGCAAAAAAATCAACCACAAAAAAACACTTCCAACAACACACATAAACAATGGCAGGCGTAGCAATCAGCGATGATGTTGTCCAATCCTTCAACAACATGAAGCTCAAGAAGGAAGATACTCCATCACAAGCTATTAAATTCAAAATGTCCAACGATTTGAAGTCAGTTGAAGTTTTGGAAAAGGTCCCAAAGGGAACTTCATATGATGATATTGTTGCTTCTCTCCCTGAAGATGATTGTTTGTATGCTGTTGTTGATTTCCACTATGATAACGAGGATGGTCACCGTGAGAAGATGATTTTCATCAACTGGGCTCCAGTCAAGGCTCCAATCAAGAAGAAGATGGTCTACGCTGCTACTAAAGGAAGTGTGAAGGATAAGTTGGTTGGTATTTCATTGGAAATTCAAGCTACCGATAAGAGTGAAGTTGATTCCAAGACTGTTATTGATAAGTGCAACCTCATTTCTAAATAAATTGACACTCGTCCATGATAAAGACGATGTTGTAATTTTTGTATTATTGCCACTTTCATTGTTTTGATCGTTTTAAAAGAAGTTTTATGAGTGAAATGGCTCATCATGATTATACTGTATGATGTTGGCACCACTTTCGATTGAATCTTGGTCCGAACTGGTGTGTCATGATGACGTTCCAACGAGTAATAATTTTATTCAACGGTGGCTCTCGTGCCATTTACATTCCGAACTTCATTGTGTAATTATAATTAATTAATTTTGTGATACTTTTTTACAGATTCCTGCCATTCGTTCATGCTGTTAACGACTTGGACCGACGTCCTCTCTAGCCAACTCTCCTTGTTTGGTGCAATGAAACCATCAAGAGAAGCAATGTGACCTCCTCTCAAAGTGGTGACAAGCATTAATTTCTTGTTGTACAGGAATTCTTCGAATGGAATCGCTTCATATGTGGAAATTGGATCGTCTAGAGCATTGATGCAAATTGTGGGAATGGTAATGTTTTTGAGCTTGTCTTTGCAACTGTGAAAATTATAAAACTCTTCCACTGAATCGAATTTTGGATTCGATAAATGTCTGTTAATCTTATCATCCAAGTCTCTGGTTGAGCGGATGGTAGACAAAATTTGGACATACTCTTCGGGTAATAATCCCTTATTTCTCTCGTAGCACATGAAGCGCTCTTCAGCATATGCTTTATCATAAATTAATCTTTGGAAAAGGTTGGATTGTAATTTAAGGGTGGCAGCATTAAGGTCAAATGGATTTCCTATCGAAATAGCATACGCAAATTCGTTTCTTGACTCGTCATGATCATCATTTGGAAGAATTTTTTCATGATTCTTTAGTTTTTTAGCTCCTTGATATTTGGGTGCATTCTTTCCCACGTGCTCTGATAAATATGTAAGTAACGTGTTTGCCCCAAGTGACATTCCAACTCCAACCAATGTTTCATCAGGGCCAACCTCCTTTCTTACTAATTGAATAACGTTTCTAATATCCTTCACCGTGTGAGTAAGGCCTGGAATAACGTGAGTGGATGGAGAATGGTTTCGATTGGGTTGGTCCAAATCCACTGGTTCTCCTTCTGGAGTCACTGGATGTGTGGTATGGTGGCCGTGATGAATTGTAGTTGGTTCCGTTGGAGAAACAGATTTGTAATCCATCACCACACACCTGTAGCCTGCCTTAACGAAACTTGAAATTAAGTGTTTGACTCCAACAGCATTTGTTCCTCCTGACAAACCAGGAATGATGAATATTGTTGTGTTTGATTTTCTGCCAGATTGAGCATAATTCGATTGATTTCCTCTGCCGACTGCTCCCATGTTACTTGTTGATGCTTCAAGACTATTCGAAGCAGTATTTGTGAGCGATTCCGATGGTTCAAACCAATCCAAATTAATGATGGCTCCATCCTCAAACTCGTATTGATTTCGTTTCTTTTTAAAGGAGGATTCATCTTGATCATCAATAATATGGCGTACAGCTCCACCAAATGTTGTTTGAGCATGAGCATTAATCAACCATGGTGTTGGACAGAATCTCTTATTAAAATTCGGCACCGTTCTCTTTAAATGTTCCTGAAAAGCATCAGCATTATTGAGCACTTGCTGATTCGGAGAGTAAACCCATGGCTTTTGGCACACGAACAATCCATAGTATCCAATAAATCCCAAAACACCCCATTTCAACAATTTAGTTTTTGAATGTCTTTTAAAAAAGCTTTCTCGTTTCTTCTTTCTGAATTCATTGAAATATTCTCGTTGCTTGTTTGATGATGATGAGTATTGGCTTTGCTCCGAAGACATTTTTTAATTGACTGGAAAATTGCAATCCCGCACAATATCAAGCATGGTGCCTAGTGGTACTTTTTTAGGCATTCTGTAAAACTGTACTGTGCTTGATACAAGAAGGGTTGCTTGATAATGACAAAACATGTTTCATACAATGAAACTAGAGGTAGAGACCAATTTCAACAAACAGCTCATGTCCAATTATTATTTTTTTATGAATTGTTCGCAGGGTTTCCACAAACAGGCAGATTTGACAACCAAATACGGTGGAATCTCGTTAAAGTCCAAACACCCAGTAGTTAAAAGAGTTCAGGCTTGTTTCCTTGGCGAATAACCTTAAATGCATTCATGGAAATAAACTTGTTAACATGCATCAAACCTGGATATTGTGAAGCTACACATCCAATGTGACCAAGTTCAAGGGTAGTTGGGGCAACTATTCCGATACCAGTAATCTCCTCATTACAGTAATGCAGAATAAAAAATAACTTGTCTTTCAATCTGAACTAGTTTTGTAAGAAGCTTGTTTTCGTTTGACAGTGTGGAGATGGTTGCTTCAAACATTTGTAACCTGCGCGGAGTGGCTTTTTCTCTCCTAATAAAATTGATTTCAACGTTATCGGTGCCAGCTCTGTATAATTGAAGAATCATTCCGGTGTATTGCCCGTTATTTTGTGCAACGGTCTTAAAAATCGCTGGAAACTGTTTTTTGTTTATCCAAAAAGGATTTTCAATTTACATGTCTGATGCTTTTTCCAAGTGAATCAAGACTTGGCCTTCGTAGAGGCACCCAATGTTTCTCTTAATGGAGTTGATATCCCTCTTCATATCCTTTATATCAATCTTCATATCCTTTATATCATTCTTCATATCCTTCATTTCATTCCTCATTTCCATGATACAAGTTGCAATAATGAGTAAAACCTGATGATAAGATGACTTTTTCAACTCTTCATATAAATCGGAATGTGCGGTTTGAGAAGAATTAATAACACAATTTCCAGTACCAGAAATTGCAGGCTCAAGAAGCGGAAGGCAACGTTGTTGACTATTCTTTACACCGTTATCACCAGAAACCATCTCCATTGGGTGTTCATCTTCTATTACTTCTTGATGGATGTTTGATGCACTTGTTCCTGCCTTGTTGCTAAGATTAAGCGAACTAATATTAGCTGTGGGCGGTTGGTTCTCCGAAGGTAATACAGAAGGTCGGTCTTTTCTGTTGTTAAGGGGAACGGTCTTCATTTTTGAGTTGTTTTCCCCAAGAATGGCCTTGGTGGCGGCTTTGGAAGCTTTTTTATCCTTCTTTGCTCTCTCCTCCAATACTCCCTTGATGTGAGTAATATATAGGTTTCTATTCTCAATGACTCCCTTAACGGAGAGTGGTAACTCCTTTTTTTGAGATGCAAGTGATGAAAAATCATCAACTCCCATGTCATGCAAATAAGAGAGCTTTAGTGGATTGGAAATTTCCTTCCGAAGTACATTCATGCATATCAAGTAAAGTACTCGTTTTGATTCGTTTGGATTTTCCGTACCGTTCAAGAACTTATCTAAAGCCATTTGTTTTTCCTGAAGAGAAACCGCTTCATCAGCCAGTGTTTGGTAGAGCTCTAGACTCATTGGAACAGCACCAAGAATTGCCAAATCCAAACCATAAGTATTAAGCTTGGAAAGAGCTGCTTTTAAACTCATTCTCTTTAGTTAAGGTATTTTTTTTGAACGTTCAAAGCCTTACAGTTTCGTACGAGACAACATTTCATTTGATCAAACTTCAAGATAACCAATATCACCCAGAATCTGAATATCATATAAGATACATCGAACCATTAACTCTCTCATAATCTGCTTTCAGTGTTGAAGTTTGTTGTAGTGATAAAATACGTGCTTAATTGTGAATGAACAAAACTCAAAGAAATTGAATATCTGTAAACTGTTGATCGTCAAGTAATTGTTGATACAAGAGTTGTAGTCTTCCTAATAATTGAGTAGGTGTGGAAATAACCTTATTGACCAAAATATAAGTATCACCCCTAATTTCAATTTTAACAAACGTGTGTTGAGAGAGCGACACATTAAATATTTGAAAAGGTGTGTGATTGGTTTGAGAAGAAGTTTGGTATGGTGTTATGAAAATTGGCATTAATCCAGTATGAAACACTCTCCCTTCTTTAGATGAAATAAATATTCCACTACTGTTTCCACATGCCATATATTGAATGTCATCTCCAGGAGAAAGATTAAAGTCGATTTTTGTAAATCCGTTAATATCAGAGTTTGTAATGCCAATTCCTAATTCTCCATCTTCTTGAAGACCTTTAAAATGTTAGTTCAATACCCAATTCCATACTGCTTGTCAAAACAATTGCACATGAATTCCTAACTTACCAAATGAATAAATTTCATTGGACATGGTCATTACAAATGAAAAGCCATAACTAGATGTCATTGTTTTCACACTCATGCTTTGTTCTTTAGAAAAGAACTCAATTAAAATTGGTGTTTTCACACATATTGTTGTGCTTGGAACTTGAGGACCCAATTGACCAAATTCTGTATATCCACAACCATATAATTGCTTCACATGATTCGTTTTTTCACTTGCAGTGGTTACGAAAAACGTATTGTACTCCCCACAATAGATTGTTTCCAGTTCAATTTCGCCTTTTCCGAACATTTGTAATTGTGTTGGAACCAAGACAACATTTTCTTGCTCCTCACCAATTCCTAGTTGTCCCCAATGGTTCTGTCCAAATCCAAACACTTCAGAATCTTCAGTCAACACCATTGAATAGAAGTTTCCACATTGAATTTTCCTAATTTTCATTAAAGAAAGAGATGTAATTTTTACAAAATCCAATTGAGTAATATTATTTCCAATACCTAGTTGACCATCATCATTTTCTCCAATTCCATACACTCCATCACTTGTGATAAAAAACGTAAAATAAGCTCCAGAAATCATTTCCAATATTTTCAAATTTCTTTCGTTGAAAAAATCAATTCTTTTGAACTCTGAATTCATTCCATATTTATCTGTTGGAACATCCTTATTTCTGGTAAATCCCCACAATTCTTCACGTGTTTCGGATAAAGCATCTTTGAATAGAAAATAGCTCCTCCACAAGGATGGAGAAAATTGTGAAATTATCGGAATGACGAGATCCGTCTCAGGAATGAGAGCTCTCATATTTGTGAGTGGATTAGTGGGTGTAGCCAGTGCTGGTGGGCATGTATCCCTTTTTGAAAGCCACATCAAGTGATACAATTGAGTGGATTCAAATAACATTTTTTTGAATTTAATGTTCAATTTTTCACCCTGCGTTTTGTATCATTTTTGAAGTGTTGCGCTTGTTGTGAGCTAGCCATCCAAATTAACTTTGATCTTTCAAATATTGCTGGGACTGTTTGCTCTTTTGTTGAAATACTGTGATTTTTTCATTCCCTAATCGTTTCAATTTTAAGTATACGAGTTGAGTCTCTTCATTTCATCGTTGTATCGTTGAATAGGACAGACACACCAAAGAAGCTTCAGCAAAATTCGTCCATGTCTACCATAAACTTGGGAAGTCTCCTGAATTTTCACTCAATCATCTACAGTCCATCACATCTCTTGAACTTTTTCGATGCTCTGTCATAACTTCTAAAACTGAGTTCCAATAATCTCAATAATTCTTGAGGTAATGTGGATTCATTTCTGATACCAGAATGGACAAGTTTATGGTAGAAGTTGAATTAAAACACTGACCCATTCTTTGGAATGATATAGAACTTGTTATCCCGAGTCAACATTTGGAATGTGTTCTCAGTCCCAGTGGAAAAAGCGATCAATGTCTCCAGAAGGAGCTCGAACAAGAGAGACGAAACAGAAGCAACAAACAACTCAGCACATAGCACCAAACAAAGCAAAAGGATGGAGATTTTGCAAAACCCTGCTGAACAATTAACGGGTGATCAATATATATCAATTTTGATCAGAAAAAGAAGTGTCATCTGTGCATCCAATTTGAAACTGCCAAATAAGTGTAATTTCCAAAACAGAACCGAGAACGAAAAATTCCTTATTAACCAACTTTTTTCAAAACCATTTTAAAATACCCAGCTCTTTAAATATCCTTTTCCAAAGTTCCCATACTATCCATGTGGCATCCCTTTACGCTCTAAAACCTCATGGTCGATTTTGGATCGAAACACCATATGATTGAAGTTTTGTTTGCGAACACAGCAACTGAACGAATTCCTTACATCAACTGGAACAACCCAATCTCAAAGAAAAACCATCGAAACCAAAGGTTTTGTTTCCAATGAAATCAAAAGCCGTCAGCACGTTCAGCATGACCTCTTCCTTGCAAATCAAAACAAGTGCGAGTTGGGAAAGTTCTTCCTCATCCACAACATCCTCTCAACGACTTTTACCTCAAGATATCTTGGAGGATGAAACTCCTCAATTACGCATCAACAACAACAACAAGTCCAACACAAAACATCCAACAACAAACGAAAGATTCAAATGAAACACGATCAATGTTTACTCATGAAAGCCTCATCTTCCGTTCAATCCATCTTAACCTCGGGTGTGGATACGTACTTCTCGAGAGACGGAAGATCCTGCTGGAGGATTCAAATCATCAAGCAGCAAATCAGATGGAGCCCACGCAACAAGTGCTACTCCTCATCAATGTATCATGAATGCTAATGCTCTTATTCCTTCATCACCACAAGATTTGGGATCTTTTGCATCATCCTCGGGGTCCTTCAATTCAACATCAAAGATTTATTATGTAATGTCGAAATGGGTGAATGACATTGCTCGATGTACTCTGCAACTCACCACTTCTCCGAATGTCATTCCCGTTTCAATTTTGGGTCAATATCTGCTCGTCCTTCTCTATTCATGGTACTTTTTGGATTACTGTTCCTTTGCAGTGGTGGCCGTCACTTGTCTCATAGGTGGGTTCAAAGGTCGGAAATATATCAAAGTGTTTAGTCGAGACAGTCACTTGGTTCCTACGACTGTAATTGAGGAACGAAATCGTCTCATCGTCTGCCTCATTCTCTTCTCCATACGTTACTATTTTCTTTCTCAAATGAAAATTGTCATTATTCCCTTGTATTTCATTTCAGTCATGACCACCACTATTTTACGAAGGAATAGTCTTTGGTGGTCCATTGCACCCATGCTCTTTGTCTTTTCTCAATTCATCATTGAAACAAGTACTCAGTTATTAAGGGAAGGATGGAATGCAAAGAGTGTTCAAATATGTACAGAAAACTTGTCCTTTGTCATTGTGATTCTGCTATTTACTTTCTTCACCATCACAACAGGGATGAATCTAAAGAGCAAACTGAACAAGTTGGAACAAACGAGTGAACAATTAGAACAAGCACTGAGTGCCAAACAAACTTTTTTAAGACACATTAGTCATGAATTTAGAACACCATGTCTCTCTTCATTGGGAAGCGTCGAACTCTTGAAAGAAACCACTCTCACGGAATATCAGAGAGATTTGGTCGAAACGATTGCGTCAGCAGATGGAATTTTGTTGAATTTAATTGAAGACATTTTGACGTTGGCTAAAATTGAACATGAAAAAAAGTTGGAAGAGAAGGAAGAAATTGTCGACACTTCAAAATATGTTCAAGAATTTAGTTTGGGACATTGTGTGAAAATGATTGGAAATATTATCAAGAGTTATTCCACACAATTCAATGTGAATGTTTTGGTCAAAATTGATGAAATGACCAAAGATATTGTTGTGAGAGCAAATCAAACAAGAATTCATCAAATTATTTCAAATTTAATGACAAATGCAGTGAAAGCCTCAAAATCAGGAGATGATGTTGAATTGATTTGTGAAACGAATTGCAATGAAAAGAAATTGGTGAATGGAGTGATGGAACAAGATGTGATTTTCAAAGTGAAAGATCGAGGAGTTGGAATTCCAAAAGAGAAACAACAAGTCATATTTGAACCTTTTTCTCAATTACATAATGTGAATGAATCGATTTATCCAAGTTCTGGTCTTGGATTGAACACTGTGTTGCACAATGTCACTTCCATGAGAGGAACTATTCATCTGGAATCTGATGTTGGAAAAGGTTCTGAATTCACAGTCACTCTGCCACTTGAAATTGTACCTTCTCCATCCTTAGTCAATAGTCCAATGACTTGTAGTTTAGAAGAAGAACAGTTGAAGAAACAGCTCACAAATCCTGGGGTTTCCGAATCCGTGGACATCGATCCATCTCTAAAGAAACAACTCTCCATTCAAGAGAATTATTTGAAATTATTTGCTACTTCGGACCGAACTGTTGTGTCCAAGAATAATGCTCAGATCATCATTGCCGATGACAATGCCATTAATCGAAAGGTCATTGTCAAGTTGATTGAAAGTTTGGGATATGAGACCGATGCAGTGTGTGATGGAAAGCAACTCATTGAGAACATTGATGAGAAGAGACACAAATTAGTATTTACAGATATTGTAAGTATTAACCAACGTTGAAACACTGTTTCACTCATGCTCTCTTTATTATATGTAAACACACAACTCAGAATATGCCAAATTTAAATGGATTGGAAGCAGCAAAATTCATTAAGGCCAAATTCAAAGATCGTATTCATATTGTAGCACTCACAGGAGATGTCTTGTTGGAAACACCTCCATCCATTTTTGATTCAGTGATTACGAAACCATGTCGGAAAGCAACACTCAAGAAATGCATTGAAAGTATTCCATCTCTCATAGCTTGTAAACATGATGATTGAGAAAATAAATAAACGAATTCGTATCATAACAACCACCTAAAGCCTTCTTTCGGAAAGCTCATGGACGGACGCTCGTCATTTATGTAACGTCTTCTAGAGCTCAAAAGGGAAGGTGAGATCTCCATTTCAAGAGTTAGCAAGCGCTGAAAAATCACCAAAAAAAATACCTCGCACGTTCCATGATTGCTTCGTCGAACAACAACTACTTGAATAAAGCGGAAAGAAGTGTTAATTCGTTCAGGAATAACGACATAAACTCAACAGCGAATATTCACTGGCCACTTGTTTCTTCAACAACTACGAACACAGAGGCAACTATATATTCCCTCATCAACATGAACATGAGGTTTTGGATACATTGCCATCCATATCCTCGTTTTTCTCCTCGTCTCCTTTGGACGATGAGCTTTCATCTATATCAACAAGTACGTCCAGCAATTCGTTTAAAATTGAGGACCGATTGGAAGAAGATTTTGAGCAATTGTTGATGGAAGAAACTCCACCAGAACTAGTTCCGTTATTTAAATTTAACAGTTTTTTGTTGACAACTGATGGAAGATGGGCAGTGTGGCTATCCATTCTTGTTCAGCATGTTGTTTTCTTATTTTATGGATATTATTTTCTAAATCTCTTTTCAACAATTGTGCTCCTTTCATCGACAGTACTTGCATGGCCTATTAAGAAATTATTTGACAAGAACATGCAGAAACGAAAGCCCGAGGTCATTTGTGCTGAAGAAAGAAATGCATTTCGCAGTGGTTTTACACTATTTTTAATCAGGTTTATAATCCTCAGACAGCACAAAATCATGCTACTACCTCTGTACATTATATTAGCAATTGCAACTACTAAATTTACAAAGTATAGCGTATTGTGGTCGTTCACACCTCTCTATTATACTTCAGCTTTATTTATTGTGGATTCGGTTTATATATTTGCGTGTTTCGGCTTTTCTGAACTATGTGTTACGTCTCTGCTTGAAAATATAATATTCTTAGTGGTCATACTATTGATCAGCTTTTCAATTGCAATCATTGGAATTGATCAGAAAAGCAATGTGAAAGCACTGGAAAATACTAGTATTCAACTCAAAATGAGTCTCCTTGAAAAGCAAAAGTTTTTACGATCTATTTCACATGAATTTAGATCTCCTTGCTTGTCATCATTAGGCAGTGTGGAATTGCTTAGAGAGACGAGCTTAACAGAGTATCAACGAGACATGGTTGAAACAATAGCTTCGGCAGACGAAATACTTTTGAATTTAATAGAGGACATTCTGAAAGCAGCTAAAAATGAGCACGAAAAGAAGGTCGGCCACGTTGAAGAAACAACTAAAACGATGAAAAATTGCCAAGAATTTAGTTTAGGGTACTGTGTGAAAACTATTGGTAATATTATTAAGAGTTATGCCTCGCCCTTTAATGTCAGTGTGGTGGTCAAGATAGACGATCAACTCAAAGATATGGTCGTGAGAGGAAACCTCACAAGAATACACCAAATTCTGGCCAATTTGCTGACTAACGCAGTCAAAGCATCAAAGTGTGGTGGAACAGTTCAGCTTATTTGTGATGTTGAATTACACGACAAAAGTGCGTCGGCAGTAACAACGGAACAAACAATTGTTTTTACTGTCATTGATCATGGAGTTGGAATCCCTAAGGATAAACAACACAAGATATTCGAGCCATTCACTCAGCTCCACAATGTGAATGAAACTGTTTACAAAGGGTAAGTTTTTTGTTTACAGAGTAGGGTGCTATTTGGTGTTAGGTCTGGTTTGGGCTTAAATACCGTTTTACATTACGTACAAGCTTTACGAGGCTCCATTCATCTGCATTCCGAGATTAATGAAGGGACCGAATTTGCAGTTTCTCTTCCTTTGGAAGTTGTGAATGCCAATAGCTCATCCAATGACGGTGCGAAAGATGGAGTTGTTGTGAAAAAACATCTATTCAAACAAGCAGTTGTCTCAAACCCTGAGAACACCACCATCTTCAATTCTAATGCAAAGATAATAATCGCGGACGACAATTCGGTAAACAGAAAGGTCATTGGGAAACTCATTGAAAGTATGGGGTTTGAGTATGACGTAGCAAGCAACGGTCGCCAGTTATTGGATGGTTTTGATGAAACAAGGCACAAACTTGTTTTTACAGATATTGTAAGTACCAACCGCTCTTAAATAATTAACAACGTGGTAAAGAACATGCCTGACATTAATGGGGTTGATGTGGCCAAAATACTTCGTTCCAAATTTAAAGAACGTGTGAAAATTGTTGCTCTGACTGGAGATGCCATGTTTCAACCACCTCCACATCTGTTTGATGTTGTGATTTTGAAACCTTGTCAAAAATCGGTGCTCAAAAGTTGTATTGACAGCGTCTCATTTGACTGAGGGCCAAGATTAGCTCAAAATTAATTTTTTAATTTTTTTCAATTGTCAGAAGCTAAATTTGGGTGGCTGAACGAATTCACAAATAGAATGTTTTCTAAAATACTTCTTGTTTCGACGATATTAAGATCAGGCAACAAGAAGGAAGATCCAGCAACGATGTTCTCAAAAAAACCATCCAAGTTCTTCCCATTCCGTGTGAGATCTGGTTTATTGGTGTTATTTTCCTGGCTGCACATGCCTTAGCGTGCTTCTGGTTCAAGGAGAGACCTCCTTTGACAAGATCTTGTTAGATATCCTTTCGGTGCCAATCCAATCGCCTTATGGATTTCCAACCATTTCCAAAGAGATTAGCGTCTCAAAATCAGCCTGTGTACAATTCGTCTATTCTTCCAGTCAAAGTATGGAACATGGGAGATTTGTATGCCTTTGATGAACAGTGTGCGCTTCACAATTATACATTCTCTGTAATCAAAAGCTTTGGAGATCGATTTCAGCTCATAAATGGAAGAAACAAAGCGAGAGCTTGACCATCGGGAAGTGTGAAAATGCAGCTCCAAAGTACAACTCGCGTCTCCTGTATTGCAAGCCTCTGAATGTTTATGGTCAACCAATTCCTGATGGATTTACTGTGTGTGTCCAAATCTGTTGGGCTCCAATGGCACTCAGCTTACAATGAGTGTTGAAATAGATCCCTTTCTACAATGTTCTTTCAACATGGACCCTCAATGTCGTTTAAAACCTTATCCAGGACAAGTTGCGCTGTTCATTCACCCTGGAAATTTAACTGTTGCAGAATATGAACAGGAGCAGAAAAGAAAACAAAAAGAGGATTTGCAGAGAAAAAGTGAATTGGTTGGTTATGTGATGGGAGGTGTGCTTGTTGGATGTATTCTGATAGTGATTGTTGTGGGAATTGTTGGATATTTATGGTATCAAAGAAGATGGATCAATTATCTACGTCAAGAAAGCAAACCTTCGTCCTTGGAGGAACATCATGAAATGTATGAGGAAATACATTCTCAAAAGGTCGATCGAATGGAATTGAGTGACGAATAACTTGCTCACCTTTGTTTGCATTCACACAATAAAGCACTAGTGACCTGCAGTTTTCAAGATTTGGGTTTTTGTTCGGAGAGCGTTCAGCTTAAAAAAAATGAGAAGAAGCCTTTCTTCATGCTCTTCCTCGTTCAAGTCATCTGTACGAAAGATTACTTCCGCTGGTCATCGCCCCTTCCATGATGTCAATACGAGAACAACCTCTGTTTTGAATCATACATTATGCGGAGGTGCAAATATGAAAAATGGATCGGATCATGATGACTTTTCGTTAATTAATTGTTGTTCATCATCATCAATGAGAAATTACCATAGTCGGGCTAATGACAGGTATAATTCTCGTTCAAAAACTAGAAATGTAGTCGAGGAACAAAAGCCAAACACCGTAAATTTAGAACAAGTTCACGATACTATCAAGAGAACATTTAACAGCAATGAATTGGATTGTATTTTCAAGCCTAAGAGCATTTGTGTCATTGATGACTTTAATCCTGAAATTCATTCATCTCCTGTTCCTGTTCCGAATGATAGCATTAGTAGTACACTTGCAAGAAATGTGTTGTGGAATTTAATGTCAGTCTCTCAAGTTAAAGTTTATGCTGTCTCAAAGCACGTGGAAAGAGTATTGCAAGATCCAAACAGCAAGCGTCGTCCTCATTTATTAGGAGTTCAAATGTATTCTTCATTGGGCGAGCTTTATGACAACAAAGCAAGCTCCAGCATCCCTCTGAAATTAGATTTAGCAGTCATTTGTTGTCACCAAGTTGAAACCATGTTTACTGCTCTGGAAGAATGCATCAAACATGGTGTAAAAGGTTGTGTGATTATTGGAAGCGTTTACAGCAAATTCTACGAAAAGTTTGCTGAAAATCAAGCAGCAAACATTGAGAAGATGAAGGACATTCTTAGAGGCTCGGAACTGAGAGTTATTGGACCTGGAATGGGTCTCATTACACCACTGATGACATCTTCTGGCCAATATCATGTCGGAGAAATTTACAATAACTTTTTGAACATCACACCAACAAACAGAAGCTCAGAGCTCACTCGTGGTAAAGTGGCAATTATTTCTCAGTCGGGAGCTTTGGCAACCACAATTTTGGACTGGAGTTTGAAGCAAGGCGGTGGGCTGAGTGGATTTGCTTGTGTTGGAGCTGACCAAGTTGATGTCAATTTTGCCGACATGGTAGAACATTTCGGAAATGACAATAACACTGATGCCATATTGTTGTACATTGAAGATTTGGGAAATAATGAACACATCAAGAGATTTGCTAGCGCTGCCAGAAGCGTTGCTCTGAAAAAACCAATAATTGCTATGAAAATGAATTCTAGTAATAGAAGTGAGGACAACCATTTGAACGCTCTATTTGAACGAGTTGGTATTCTAAGAGTTAACTCTATTGAAGAAATGTTTTACATGTCCCAAACAATTGGAAAACAAGCAATAACAAAAGGAAATACTATTACAGTAATTTCAAATTCTGGTGGAGCTGCTACACTTGCCGTTGATGCCATTTACCAATCCGAAATTACCGAGCTAGGATCTTTGTCACCAAAGAGTGCTAAATTATTGCAAGAAAGTGGAATTGATGTTGAAGAGGCATTACTTTCTGGTAAAAAAGCAATTCCTGTCAATATCAGAAACACAGCTACTCCAGAGCAATATGTTGCAGCCCTTGATATCGTTTACAACGACCCAAAGACTGACAGCGTGTTGGTAATGTTGACACCCCAAACAAGAACAGAACCAACCCGAACAGCGCAATTCCTACAACGTTATATCGTTGAAAAAACAAAAGAAGGAAAGTTGTCGAAACCAATCATGTGTTGTTTTATGGGCGGCAGAGACGTCGAAGCTGGTAGAAGTATTTTGTTGAATTCTGGTATTCCTGCATTTGCATTCCCTGAAATTGCAACCAAAGTTTTCCAATACAACTACAGATATTCTAAGAACTTGGAAAATCTCTATGAAGACCCAAGTTTGTTGGACAATGACCATGAAAGTCAAAACGACGCTGAAGCCAAAATGAAAGCTAGAGAATACATCAAGTCGCTCCAAAAACAAAATCCTAACAAGGAGTTACTCAATGAATTCGAAAGCCAGCAACTTCTCTCTATTTATGGAATCGATGTACCTCAAACCAAGGTGGCTACTACAGTCGAAGAGGCTGTGGAGGCTGCCAAGTTAATTGGATTTCCAGTTGTGTTAAAAATTCACAGTGTAGATACAAGCATTTCAAAATTAGATATTGGAGGCGTTATTGTTGGATTGAGCGACGACAAACAAGTTAGACAAGGTTTCATCTCCATCAAACAAGCAGCTGAAAAGAGCAATGTTAAATTTACTGGTGTAACTGTACAAAACGATTGCAAGAAACTAGTTGCAAGCAAGAAGGACTCCATCGCTTTTGAGTTGTATATTGGTGCTGAAGTGGATCCTCAATTTGGACCTGTTATTTCATTTGGAACAGGAGGTTCACTTCATCAAATTTACAAAGACAAGAGTTTTGGTATTCCACCTCTTACCGCTCCTTTAGCTTATCAAATGCTCAGAAAAACAAAGATTTCAGATGCTCTTGTTGAGAGATTCAGAAATAAGCCAGCAATTGATATCGAGGGCTTAAAGACGTTGCTTGTAAAATTTAGCAAGATGGTGCTCGATAATTGTGATCTGATTAAGAGCTTTGAAATTAATCCTCTGCAAGCCTCTGCCACAGAGAGAGAAAAGATATTTGTGGCCTTGGATTGTAAGATGCTTCTTCACAAACCTTCGACTAAAAAGACACAACCAGTCATACGATCTTACGAAAGAAAATATGTTACCAAATTCAATGATGATATTACGGTCAGACCTCCAAGTTCAGTGATTTCAAGAAGCTCATGTCCTTCTTTGCCAATCTTTCACCAAAAACATTGGAAACAAGTCTGAGAGAAACAGCACTTCGGTCTCAGTATGCCCTTGCATTCCTTAACCTCAAAAATCAGTACAATAAGGCCAAGAATGATGCTCCTCAACCATTGGATCCATATGCTCTAACTCTTACCACTGAATCTGACTCAAAGACCATTTATCAAGAATTGGTTCAGTTTGTTTCAAGTGATTTTGATCGAGAAGTTGTGTTATTTGCTATCGATAAGAGAAGCAAGGCAGTCATTGGAATGGGAGTTTACACGATTTTACAAAAATCCATTATCAGTGGAAGAAAACGAAAAGCAGAAGTGGCTTTATTGATTGGAGAGCAAGCTCAAGGAAAAGGTATTGGAAAATACATTCTTGATCAATTGATTCAAATTGCCAAAAATGAAGGCAATATTTCTCAAATGATTGCCTATGCCAATGAATCGAATGTTGGTATGCTTAAACTTTGTGCCAGAGCTGGATTCCAAGTTCAAGAAAATGAAGAATTAGCCAACCAAGGAGTCATTGTATCTACTTTAGATTTGTAAATTATTTAACAGCAAATGTGTATTAATTAAAGCGTAACCAGCTCGGTACGCTGGTATTGATATATGTTATACTCAAATAAGGAGACAGAATCAGCAATGGGTTATTATTAAAGGATCCATTTCTCAACATTTATATTGGATGGATCAATGAATGTCAAACCAAAAAGGAAATCGCATTCATGTCAAAATACAAAGGCATCATGAAAAAAATGACCACACAACTTCATCTATTTGTCAAGCAATTGCCAGCCAGTGAAGAAGACCCAGCTGTAAGTTCTTCTTCTTTCAACATTCTTTCGCAATTCAATGTATTGTCTCATCATTCCCACAAATTTAAAGGAAATTTTCATCAAATCTCAGAATACAACTTCAAGTGAATTTGAAAAAGTCTTTTCGGACACAACGGGTGAAGTAGAAAAGGAATTAGTACTTGATCTTCCCCAGCCAACCATTGCACGAGCACACAAGATTGAAATTAAGGTTGTGTTACCAGAAGTTGGATTTGAAAAAGTATTACCAGCATTTAATTTGACAGATGATGGATGTTATATTTTGCTTGATTGTTCCCAAGGATTGAGATACAAACAAAAACACACATCAAAATTTGATTAATTCTTTGTGCATTAAATTTCAGAGTGAGCATAAAAGTACTTTTCCGAATGCTGTCACAAATCATTCAAAAAAATGTCAACAACTCTGCATCTGAATATTTATCATCTTCCTGCTTCAACCGATTGCCCAGCAGTACGTACTACCATTTCATCAACATCCTCATTCTCCTTCTCCATTCAATTTCTATTTTTGTTCAACACTCTTGAAATATTTTACAATTTCATTAATTTTCATCATCATTGAAAATAATAATTTTTTAAATCAGACAATTTATGTTCGAAATGTAAATCTAGACACAGAATTTGAAAAAGTATTTTTTGACAATTCGGGAGAAGCCAACGAACAAGTTGTTCTCGATCTTCCACTTCCATCATCTTCTCGAGATCATAAAATTGAAATTAAGCTCTCTCTTCAAGAAGTAAATCTCGAAAAGAAATATACATTTAATTTGACAAGTGACGGTTCCTATATTTTACTCGATGGGTCACAAGGTATTCGTTTCAAACAACGATTTGATGATAATTTCGGAGCTGCCTACGCACTAACTAAACACTCATCTTCTCAAAGTAGTATTTCTGGAAATAAGAAAAATTTCAAAAAATCAACTCAACAAGCAGGATTTGAATACCATGTTGAAAGTGGAGAGAAAAATTTCAACAAACTTGCTACAGAAGGCCAAGTAAGAAGTCTAAAAACAGAAGCTAAAAAGAAAGATACAACGATAGAGGATTTAGAGAAATTAGCTTCTCTGAGAGATGCTGGAATTTTAACAGAGGATGAATTTGTCATCAAAAAGAGAATGATTCTTGGTATTTGAATTGTCAAACATTTATAAATATATTGTAATAATATTATACTGCTCAATACAGTAAAATTGCTAGTAATGTTATAACAATGTTCGAATTATTAAATTTAGAATTCAAATCGTTGTTGCGTTTTTAATAAAAAAAAAATGTCGTTTGTGGTTCTTCCTCCTCAAACCACAACTTCCTCTGCTGTTGGGTCTTCAGGATTGAATCATGGAAATGTACTCGTTGGTTCCTCTTCATCATCCTTGGAGGGAAATAGTTCCGATCATCGTCCCAATGTTTTGTTTTTAGGATTTAATCAAGATTCATCATTGATCGGATACGGAACTGATCGTGGATTTAAAATAATATCATGTCTGTATGGACATTATAAGAATGAATTTGATGTTAGTGAGTATTAAAGATTATTGTTGAAATGATGATTCAAAATTGAATGGTGGAATGAATCCATTGGTTTTCGGAATGAATGTTATGAAATACTATAATATTCTTAATTCATGAAATCATGATGGTTAACGGTTTTTTTTCTAAATTTGTTTAATTACAATGAATAGAGTTTATTGATGGTGGGATTGGATATGTTGGATTTATGGATGGAGATAAGGATATGGTTGCCTTGGTTGGAGGTGGTTATAGACCTGCCTTTTCTAAAAACAAATTAATTTTTTATAATTTTAAGGAAAAGAAGGTTGTGAACGAGCTTTTGTGTCCAAGATATGTGATTTCAGTACATTCCAGACAAGACTTGTAAGTTTCAATCTCTTTACAAGATTTCCTTACTGTTGGTTCAGTTTTGTGGCAGTGTCAGAAGAAATGATTGTCTCGTTTGACATGCAGACTCGAAAACAAATTCATTCTTGGAAAACAGGATTTAACACTCGTGGATTATGTTCCATGGTCTATCAAAAGGATCAACAACAATTTCTTTTAGCATTTCCAGATGAAACTGTGGGGTCTGTAAAGTTAGTTCGAATTTGCTCACTCTCGTATAAGATTGTTGAAGAAAAGGTGATAAATGCTCATGAATCTTCCATACGATGCTTCCAACTGAGTTATGATGGGTCTCTTCTTGCGACAGCCTCTGAAAAAGGCACCTTGATTCGACTGTTTCATACATCATCCGGTGAAAAGAAGGAAGAATTCAGGAGAGGAAATACAACTTCAACCATTTACTCGATATGTTTCAGTCACGATAACAACTATGTCGCCTGTGTGTCATCTAATGGAACTTTACACATCTTTGTAGTTGATTTGGAGTCTTGGAAAAACACTCGTAAAATCACGAGTAATTCTTGGTCAGACTGGTTCAATAACTTGTACAAGGCAGAGGCTACCTCAGTTTTTAAACAGCGAAATATTGATGGAGTGGCTATTTGCTCGTTTGATCCCAATGACGAATCAGTGATGCTATGTACAGATAAGGGCGTTTACATGAACCTTAAATTTGATTGGAGTTGCAGCTCTGGAACGTTAAATGAGGAAGCAGTTGAACATCAAATGGCAAATATTGATTGAGGCCTCATTGTGTGTAATTTAAGATCACTCACCAATATTTTGACTGTACATAAATCTGTTTGTAAAAAATTTATTCTAAGGCTGATCATTTTGACTTTTGTTTGATTAATTTCTTTAAAGCGTCCAAGTCGTCTGAAGAGAACACCGATTCATAATTCACATTTTTCAGTCTGGTTGAGTGTTTGGCCATGGTTGAAAGAATTTGACTTGTGAGTGGTGTGAAATTATTTTGCTTTGTTTTCTTGTAATATTCTAAAACGTTAGCCGGAGAAAGCATAATAGCTAAATTTTGTTTACAAAATTGAATGAGTGCCTCAACCTTCCACAGCTGAGCTAGTTCGAAAATTTCAAATATGTTATCTTCTGTAATAGTACAATGATTAGTGTAACAGAATAATATAGCTTGATATAACGAGTCAAAAGAAATATTACAATCTAATTCCAATGAGTTTCCACATTCAATAAGCACTTGGTACAAATAGGAGGATCGTGTAGCCAAGAGGCCCTTATGAGCTGGTATTTGTTTTGAACTGTCACTCTTAAGAGAAATGTTTACGTCTGAATATGTGTTCATTTCATCTGCCTTCGTCAATAGTAATGAGTATTCCTCCCCAAGTGCAGTCATTGTTGGACGATCAGGCTCAAAGAGACCCACGAGCTTGATAGTATCAATTTCACTCCATGCGTTCGTAATTTTTAAATCAACTCTAACTCTTTTAGTAACTACAGAACTTGTCAAGGTAGGGCAAAAATCGCGTGCTGTAGTAGCAGTCGAAGTTGTGACAACACTTGAATCTTCCCATAACACCACCCATTCCTCTGATGAAGATTCTGAGTCATAAACCATTGCAGAAATTTTGGATGTGGATCCCGTACCAAGAACTTCATACACATGCACTTCGTTGACCAATACTGGAATTTCAAATTCCACTTCAATCCACTCGTTTCCATTCATACCAGCAGGACACCATGCAGAACCACTGTATGAATCAGAATTTGGAAAAGTTCAATCATGAATGGAAAAGACTTTTCTTGAAACATACCTATCTCCATAATGAGGATAACTACTAATGCCTTTCGTAACATTCCTAGCAGACCATGCAGGAATGGGTGCATCCTCTGTGAGTGGCACACCCGAGTCATTATATTGTGAACTATATTTGAGTACTTTCTTGGGAAATTGTTGCAAGGATTTGGATTCAAATTTCAATTCCATTTCCATCATGGAAAAGTCATTGCTGCTTGAGTTACCTCCGATACCAGTAACTTTTTGAGCAAAATTCTTCAATAATGATTTCAAGGCCATGATGATATAAATAACAATGATCCAAAATGGATGGAATGATATGATCTGATTGAAAGAGTGATAGGATCGGGATGAACTTGCACTTCTGATCGGAAAGGCTTCAAGTATTTTTTTTTAAAGATTGAGATGAACCACAAGTTCATTTAAAGATGAAGTGTTAGGTACTGCAAGATGCACTTTGAAAGGAAGAACAAGAGTTGGATGAAGAACAACTCAGTGGATTTAACTCAAGAGCGTTATATTCTTGAATTCAAATTTTTGAAATTCAAAATTTCCAAAAAGAGTCTCTAATTTAAACTTTTTTTAAAAAAATACAACGAATGATCGGAAAGGCCTTGATTGTGGTATTACTTGCAGTGGTGGTGTACCAGACTTTACAAATTCAAGAATATAAACAGCAATTGGACAAGTCTGTTGGAATCAATTCATCTCGGAATACTGAACAAGTTTCATCGAAAACAATCATCCATGATGAAAAATCAAAAGCTGAGAATACGGACTCCACCATTCCTTATTCAACATTTACTGCAAAACATTATGATAGTATTTTGAATATTTTGGGAGGTGATCAATCCAGATTATTCAGCACAAAATTTGGTCCAAAGGATGACAATCAAACTCTGACTGTAGAAAAATACACGATTGATGCTTCACATTTTCATAGAGGAAAGGCTGATGTTGTTGTCTTTCCAACAAGTAATGAAGAGGTCTCGAAAATTATGGCACTTTGTGTCAATGAGAGAATACCTATTGTTGCACAAGGTACTTTAACTGGACTTGAAGGAGGCGCTGTGCCCTACGAAGGAGGTGTTGCCCTAAATTTGAGATTAATGCGTTCAGTGATTCGTATCTATGAAGAGGATTTGCAAGTACAGGTCCAAGTTGGTATCAAAAAGTCAGAATTGAATGAATATTTGGAAAAACAAGGCTTAATGTTTGCAGTTGATCCTGGATCAGATAGCAGTATTGGAGGACAATTGTCTACTGGAGCTTCTGGAACCCTCTCCATTGCTCATGGAACTATTCGTGAAAATGTCATTCAATTGAAGGTTGTTTTACCAGATGAACAAGGAACAATTATTACAACCAAGTCACGTGCACTTAAGAGTAGCACTGGCTTTGATTTAACTCATCTATTTGTTGGAAGTGAGGGTTTGTTAGGAATTATTGTGGAGGCAACTCTTAAAATTATTGCAAAGCCAAGTAAGGTTTTGGCAAGTCGTGTCATTTTCAACACGATCAGTGAAGCTGCAAAGACTGTCATTGAAATCAAATCGAGAGGTGTCTCTCAGATGGCTCGATGTGAATTAATTAACAAGTACGGTATTATGGCTGTGAACAAGTTGTTCAATAGAACCTATGAAACCAAGCCAACTCTGTTCTTTGAATTCCATGGCTCTGATGAAGCCTCTCTCAAAGTTTCCTCAACCATTGTTCAAGAAATTGCTCAAAAACACAATGGATATGGATATCTTGCAACTACTGATGAAAATGAGCAAAAAGAAGTGTGGCATGCCAGAAGAAATGTCTACTATGCTGCTTTCAGATTGAAAGAAGGAAAGAAAGGAGACGTAAAGTTATATGTCACCGATGTTTGTGTTCCCATTAGCAAGCTTGCACAAATCATTGAAGTCAGCGAAAAGGAAATTGTTGAGTTTAATGAGAAACAAGCAAATGCAGGAAATTTCACACTCCCGCCTGCCATTGTAGGACATGTAGCAGATGGTAATTTCCACTTTATGATTCCATACCTTGATAGTAACAAGCAAGAATTGGAAGCAATTTTGAAATTCAATGACGAATTAGTCCAGAGAGCCATTCAACTCGAAGGTACATGTTCTGGAGAGCATGGTGTAGGTATTGGAAAGCAAGGTGGACTCTCCATTGAACATAGTCCAGAAGCAGTTGAATTAATGAGAACCATTAAGAAGGCAATTGACAAGAATCAAGTATTGAATAGAGGAAAGGTATTTCCATGTTGTGACTAAATTTACACAGTGAACGATTACTCGTATCATCACTACTAAAATATTTATTTTCCATCAAATCTCTTGTTCTGATACATTATTCCACAATTTCTCCACCATTGACATGAATCGTTTGTCCAGTAACATACGAAGAGTCCTTACTTGCCAAATAGACATAGGCAGTCGCAACTTCAAATGGCTGACCAGCTCGTTTCATGGGTGTTGATTTTCCAAATTCCTCAACCATTTCCTTTGAAAATGTACTTGGAATCAGAGGTGTCCAGATCGGTCCAGGAGCCACACAATTCACTTGAGACAATAATGAGTAATATAAATTGAAAAACTTTAAAAAGACTCACCTCTAATTCCTCTATCGGCAAGACTCAATGCCAAAGATCTTGTAAAGGTCGTATTCGCTCCCTTGGTTGATGAGTAATCAATCAATGACGATTTTCCCTTATATGCTGTCACACTTGTCGTGTTAATAATCACTCCTGTATGATCTGGTAAATAATGCAATGCTTCTCGTGCCATATACATGTACGCGAAAATATTGGTTCGAAAAGTTTTCTCAATTTGTTCATCACTAATTTGAGTTAAATCTTCTTGAACATGTTGAGTACCTGCATGATTTACTAAAATATCCAAATGTTTCAATTCCTTGATCGTGCGTTCCACTGCTTCTTTACAGAATGCTGATGAAGTGACATCTCCAGGAATGAGAAGACATTTACGACCTTCTTTTTCAATCAATTGTTTAGTGAGATCAGCATCTTTTTGTTCCTTGTCGAGATAAACAATGGCAATATCTGCTCCTTCTCTTGCAAAGAGTACACATATGGATCTTCCAATACCAGAATCGCCTGACAGAGTTGGAAATTGTGGTAATGAAGCATGTTCAAAAGTAAATATATTCAAAAAAAAGGTCAACACTTACCTCCAGTGATTAAAGCAACCTTTCCTTTAAGCTTGTCAGATCCTTTGTAATATTCTGGATCGTCGTATTGTGGTTCTTGCATCATGGCATGTTCCAAACCAGCGGTGGCATGTTGGTGAGGCTCTTGATGAGGTTGTTTTTCGACTTCTTTGCCAGAGAATTGGGAAGGCTTTTCGTCAGAGACCTTGGATGACATGTTCTTTTCTGAAATTATTCTTGAAGATTAATCGAGTCTACAATGTTGATGTGAAAATTATAGGAAATTTCTTGTTTTATTATCCTTATTTGGATAATAGCTTTTACAGGTATAAGACTTAGAGGACCTAGTTAAACGTTAGATTTGCAAATATTTACAAATATCAATAAATTAAATAATAATTAAGGGAATGGGTTAGTGGTATGAGTAGTGTTGAGGAGGACTGTTGGAAGCGGATGAAGTCGATCGTTTAGGGTAATATTTCTTATTGTTGTTTCGCTTCTTATATTGATCTGAAGAACTGCTATGGAAATGCTTTCCTCTGTGGTTGGATGAATAAGAGTGAAATTGATGACTGTTTTCTTTAGATCCATTTTCGCTAAGAGGATTTAAGAACACCTCGATTTGTTCTTCTTCGTCAATAGTTGATGAAGTTAGTAAGTCGTTGCTTGCGCTTGAAGACAGTACGTTTTGTGGAATAAAACAGTCTTCGTTTGGAGATGAGCTACTAGAGCTGCTAGTGGAACTCTTATCAGACAGAATATAAGTCCTCGAGAGAGGAGGTACCATGCTTTGTGATCTTCCACGCCGTTCCTCTAGGTTAGGCGGAGCACTGTCGGCATTCACAGAAGAAGAACAACTGGAGGGAGTCATTGGGCTAGAAGTCATTGATTGTGAGAGAGCTCTGTATCTTCTGTTAGGAGAAAGGGACGCCTCAATTTCCAAGTAATCTTGAACTGTGTTTAAAAGTGGCCGATAAGATTGAATAAATTCTCCAAACGAATTATCCCTAAAAGGGTCGTAATATTCGGAAACGGTAACTGGTTCGTCGAAAATATGGCCATCATTTAACAATTTCTTGACAATTTCTGCAATGGTAAAGCAGTCACAGAGACCAGAATGATGTCTTCCAATAAAATCAATTCTGGATTGTTCAACCATAGATCTGAGACCACGAACGATTGCGTATGGATAACACTTGACATATTCCTTTCTTAAATCATAGAAAGTTCTAAAATAAGATTCAAAGAACACGCCTTTTGTTCTCGCTTCTCTAATTAAAAGGCCCTTAATATCCCATTCGCTGTCAGTCAGAATGCAGAATGTTTTTCCTGTATTTAGGAAGTTGTTTTTGACGTAGTTATGGAAATTTTGAAGAGCAGCTTCCAAAGAAATACCTTCTTTTTGTAAAATTTCATCTGTTATTCCTGTCAATTGCACACAAAAAGGTGTTAGAGATGTCGTCATGATTGGTTTGACATAATAGCGCTCCTTGTGAACGATTTCAGATGTTGATAGGTCCAAGACCACGAATGGAAACTCAATCATCTCTTGATTATCTCTTGTTATTGTTGGATTCATTCCAGAGTCACACGTGGCCTCAAAGTCAATAATAACCAAATAATCATATCGATGTCGAGGTTGGTTCACTTCAAATAATTGCTGATTTTGTTGTTGGAACTGCTCGAAATCAATGTAAGATCTAGATCTTGGACTCTTTGTGTATTGCTTGTTGTTGTTATTTGGTGAAGTGTTAGGACCATTGTTACGTTTGTTACCATATCGTGGTGAGTATCGGTTGGATTTGTTTGATGGTCTGTTGCCATTATTGTTTGATCTCGAGTTGTTATATCTCCTAAAGTGATGGTGTTGTTGATGGTTGGTGTCATCATTAACTTCAATGGGGAACATGCAGTTGTCTTCTTCACTTCCGTCAGTGCTAGCTGCTATTGTGTTGGAAGAAGAGGATGTGCTACTACTCTCCAAACATGAAGATAGTCTATCAGTACTTTCATTGTTTCCGTTATCGCCAGAAACGATTGGAGATGAGCATGTGTCCATAGCATTCGGATTGGAATGGGGAACAATGACAGAGTGATTTCCATGGTGATGATGATGAGAAAGATAACTACCACGTGATTGTTGTGGTGTTGCAGTTGTTTTGGTAGGAGTTGTTGTGGCTTGACGGTGTTGATAGAACATGAGAGGTTATTGTTGATTGGTTATTATTGGTTCTTGAGCTATACGTAGAGACGTGTGTACCGAGAAGCAATCAATACCTGAAAAATCATGTAAATAAAACAGTTTCAGATCAATCCGTTGAAATCTTTCCTCTGGTGAATATCAATGAATAGGTAATATTCACTAGATTTGAAATTCAAGGCTTGATATTCAAAGAGCCAGTGATGATCAAAAAACCGTTAAAATGATGTAGGATCAATATGATGATGATCAATTCAAGCAAAAGCCAAACAAAATCACAGCAGCTCCTCACCCTATCAAAAGTATGGTGTCGTTGGTAACAGCAATTTCGTTTTACCAATAATTTACTATTACGTTTTACTTCGTAACCGTAATATTAAAACAGATAATCGCGTACCAAAGCTTTGATGGTGATATCCTCACAGCGTGTGATGATGATGACGGTTGTTTGTGAATCTCAACAACAAACAGCAACAAAGCGATTCTTGTTGTGAGTTAAGTGAAATTCACCTCAGACGTCGTCTTTTTCTTTGGAGATGATTTTTTTTTAAAAAGCCATCCCGCTCGGAAGACTGAAATTGCAGTTGTGGTGATGATGATGTTATCTTCAACATATTTCAAGAGGTGAAGATAAGCTTCCGATGATTGTAATACATTTTAGAAAATTATTTCTTTGGGAATTTTAAAATCATTTTTAGAATTATTGAAAAAATGCAAACCAAAGAAGAGTGTGTCTTGACATTGGTTTCAAAAGTGCTGGATTTGCAAAATGATCGGATTTTAGCTTACAAGCAATTTGAGAGGTGTGTTCTTCAACACAATGATGCGGATCATGATGAATGTATTATGTTTTTTATTTTACTAAATTTTACTATTGAATTTTAATATTTGCATTTCGATCACCAGTTCGTTTAAATCGTTTAAAGCAAATCCGAACGATAAGATTGAAATTCTTAAATATCAACGAGTGGTTGAAACCACGACACAGGAATTCCAGGAAATTTCGACAAACATAAGAGGTGTGCAACAACAATTGAAAGATTTGGGACAAGATAAATTCTCCACAATGATCGATAATTTACAAAATTTGGAAAGAGACAAACTACAAACTGTGAGTATTGTTATAATCTTAATAACGTGACAAGATAATTTCGCGCCCACTTCGAACACATTAGACAATCTCCATTCAAAAAATAGAACTATCCTGTGATGAAGAAAAGAAGAAATTGGAATGTGATCACGATGAAAAAACGTGTCAACACACTCATCACAGTGACGAAGAAGAATTGGGAGGAGCCAAACTTCTCATGCTTCAAAACGACTTGAAAAAGTTTAAACAATATCATGCAGAATTGATAAACTCAATTAACGAAATATTGGAGGAATTTAAATACGATATCGAGGACTTGAAATCAATAGTGCAAGATCAAAAAGAAATGAAAGTTGATGTACAATCAGAGTCAGGTGGAATTTTTATGTAGTCTATTGTATAATAACAACTTAGTATTCTCTTAGAGCTATTGGAATGGTACTCTTCTTCTTAGCAAGTTTTTGAGATCGAGGACTTAGCTCAGGACTGAACGTGCATTCACTTGGCACTTCTTTTTCTTTTTTGATTTTGATTAATTGTTCTTTCCTACTCGTTTTTTCTTTTTGCCAAAGTAATAAGGATTCCACTGATCGTTGCATGGATTTAGAGTTGTCATTAATTTTTGGAGAAAAACTAACATCCTTTTTAAGGTTATTATTGAATTTGGATCTAAGATCTTCCAGTCGTTGCTGCCTTTCCTCCTCACACAATTTCATTCTGTTGACAAAAGTATCGTTAGCTGGAGATGAAGGCCTTTTGGAGCTTCTTGGAGATCTCGGAGTTTCACTCGTCGATGATTCATCTTCTGGAGGCTTTTTAATGGTGTACAACCTTTGAAAGACCTCCAGTGCTGAATCCTTTTTTCTTGGTTTTGTATCGATCGTGCTGGCCTCATTTTCGAATTTAAACGCTGGCTGATATGAATTTTGGGATGGTGAGGAAGGATTTGGTAACGGTTGATGTTGTTGTGGCAATGGAGTACGAGGCGAGCTTGGTGGTGGCTTTACGTCACCTTCTGGACTTGTACCATCAAAAGGTCTTGCACCTAATCCTCGTTTCAGGGAGTCATACACTCTTCTTCTTTGGGTGTGAGACGTCAAACTCTCTTCCTTAATTCTTTCAGCAGAATCTAACGTCTTTTTGAGGGTGCTCATGGACTCCTCAAATGTCAAATCTGCCATTTTCTCATACTCATTGGAGCCTGGTTCCTTCTTTTCACTTTTCTTTGCCAAGGCTTGAGCTAACATGAACTCATAATATTCTCTAGGGTTTTTCGCTGGATCTGGCAATTTAGAATCGTTCTCCTCAAGATTGCTTTCATCGTCTGAGGAGGAAGATGATGAAACGTCATTTAAAAATTCGTCTAGCTCCAATTTATGTTTCTCGAGAAGAGATTGAGATCTTTTCTTGTCTGACGCTATTGGTGATTGTTTGGACGACTTTGGCGATTCTAATAACCAGCAATCTTATAGAACGTTAGAGTTAAACCTACAACAACTTACCTTTTGCGTTCTCAACAGCTCTACCGTAATGACTGCTCACAGATGAACTCAATTCTCTTTCTATTCTCGGAGAACCCACCCTATTTTGAAAGGAATGTCGTGGAGAAGATTGTTGCTCGATGACTGGTGATCCTCCTTTCACAAGGTTTGCAATGAAGCAGGAGTCATCCACTCGTTGAGTTGCAATTTCATTCAGAGAATACTTTTCCATCATTTGTTTCACTAGTTTAACGCTCGAGGACAAGTAAGAATCGAAGCGGAGAGGTGATCCAGTCATTGTGTTCGTTGTTGAGCTTGATGTCGATTTGGTTTGTCTTGGAGAGGATGGTTGATTAAAGGAAGGAGAGGAAGAAGGAGGGGCCATTGGTTTGTCGTGTTGTGTTGGTGATGAGAGAGATCTGCCTAGGAAAATCTTCTTTTGAGGTTTCTCATCCTTATAGACTTCGTTGTTGCTCGTTGGAGAGGTATTGCTGTTGTATATTCTTGAGATCATACCCAACGAATCATTGTTCTCCCTAGGTGATAATGTAATATCTCCTCCGATCCTTACTCTGTGTTTTGTTGTGTTATTTGATGAAACGTTCTTTGAGTAAGACATTGGAGGTGAATTGGATTCATCATATTCTACTTGTACACTCTCTAGACTACTCTTTTCATGAATGGCACTGGTTTGCTTTCTTTTGTCTTCTTCTGGAACATTGTTTCTCTCATCAACCAACTTCTCATCATGAAAAGCCTTAACTCTCTCACGATTAAACCCTGAGAGCCATGCTTGTGCCAAGCCTCTTCTAGGGGATTCCTTCATTGTTCCTTCCTCGATCTTTCTTTCCTTACTGTTCTCCTTCTCCTCTCCGTCCCCATAAGCATGAAGATTGTGAGAGGCCATGCTGTAAATTGGCATTTTTTTGGGTGTTTGCGGAACGCTCTAATCATGGATGGAGAACGTTTGTGATATAACGACATTTCATGCGTATATGACATTGCAAGTTTGTTGCTCACCTTACTTATGAAAAACATTCCACAGAGTAGGAAACTGTATATATCCTGAGCGGCAATTGAAATCAAGATTGAAAACAACTTCAACTCTAGAGTTCATCTTCAAGGTTCATCCTGACCTTTCTTTCAAAAACAGCACTGTTAAAAATAACACACTGCTGAACCGGTTCAAAGTCCCAATCCAATCCAAAAAAAACACACAAACCACACCTTGTCGACACCTCCCCAAAGCTATTTCCAGAAATGAAAATCTCTCAAACTGCATTGCAAAAATTTCAAGGATTGTTGAACTCTGTTTCTCCACAAAGTATCAATGTGAATGTCAAGATTGATGCTGGTCATTTGCCTCGTGAAGACGTTGGTATTCAATGTGAAATTCCATTTCTTCTCCGAGTGCTGTTTGGAGACTTTCCAACTAGCGATGATCAGCGTTCATCTCACACTCCTGTCAATGTTTGTATTGTTCTCGATGTCAGTGGTTCCATGGATGAAGGTTTAACGAACAATCAATCAGGAACAAAATTGAGTGTATGCAAAACAGCGATCAAGGAATTGGTCAAGAACTTTTTGAACGATCAAGACACTGTCCACTTGGTCAAGTACTCTGATTCTCCTTCTACAGTATTTACTGGAAAGAAGAAATCCACAGTCGAATTAGCTACCATTGATAACATTCGAACAGAAGGATCTACCAATATTGCTGATGCCATTCATTATGCTGTAGATTTGTTAAAGAAATCTGAAGCTCCAGGAACTAAATTAGTTGCATTCTTTAGTGACGGAATGGCCAATGTTGGTGAATGTGATGTCAATGTATTCGGAGCTTCCTTGATCAAAAAGTTGAAAGAGTTCGATGTCGAAGATCAAGTTCACATTTCTTCATTTGGTGTTGGTGCTGAATATGATGAGAAATGGTTGCAATCCATTGCTCGATCTGGTAAAGGAGAATACTATTATTTGGATTGTGACGAGAGAGCAAAGGTAGCTTTCGAGAGATCTCTTCGCAAATATCAATATCAAATTGGAAAGCAATTCAACATTAAGGTGACAGGATTGAATGGAGTGAGTGTCAAGACTTTCAATCAAAAGAATGATCTTGCTTCGTTGGTGGGCGGACTTTCCTTGGGAGGTGTCTATTGTCGTGATTTGAGATTTGTGGAAGGTGTTCTGGTTTATAATCCTCAACAAACATTCAAGACTCAACCAGAGTTGATTGAGGCGCTCAATAGAGGTGCTGGTGTTCCACTCTTAAGTGTTACTTATTCATACATTGATATGCAAAATGGTCAATTGAAAGAACATACTCTCACGTATGTCCATTCCAAATTTGCAAACTCTGCTTCGGAATTACCTGCTCTTGTAGCTCAATATGAAAAACAAGGAGAGAGAAATGAATTCATTGTACAAAAGACAATTTTGCAAGCTGCTGACCATCAAGCTCAATTCAACAAGTATATTGAGGAACACAACAGAGAACAAGCGCTTATTGAAGCTAAAATCATTGAGGACATCTATACAAAGGTCTTGGAGCATGATGATTATGGAATTATTGAGCAGTTATTGACTCAAGCCAAATTGCAACGCGATGAATTGGAAAAGAAAGGCATCTCTCAGTCCTTCCAAAAGATGGTTTCCAAGAATGCAAGCGTTTGTTTAAAGGTTGCCAAGAAAGAAGAAAAACAAGCTTATGAAGAAGAGTGTGATGAACTCTATGATGAATGTGAGGATGCTTATGGTGGATTGTTTTAAAGATCGTCATCGTATCTTCATTATTAAACGAATCCATTTTGTGTAAAACTTAATGATTCAATGAATCCATGTTGACACACTTCTAATCTTCGAATGATATCAAATCAATGCACTGTTTAAGGGTTGCTTTGTGGCAGGGCTTGACGATGACTGAGTCGAATAGATATGATGGAGTGTCAGCAAGAACATCCCCTGTCAATGCCACCACTTTTATCCTTTCTTTAAATCGTTCTCGTATTATTCGTGCAGCTTCAATTCCGTTCAAATTTGGCATATTCTGGTTTTCCGTTCACGAGTGAAAAAGTAAAATGAATTAATCATGATCGCGCAAACACTTACAATATCAGTAATTACCAATTTGTGTCTCTTCTCATCAATGTTCTCAATGAGTTGTTGTCCATCACACACTGCATCTGTTTCAAATCCCAAGCTTTCAATCAACTTGACAATGACCTTTCGATTAATGGCATTGTCATCGGCAATGATGATCTTTGCCTTGCTTTTAGAAATTACTGTTTGCTCAGCCGACGCAAACAATTTCAAATAATTTTCTTGAATTGAGAGCTGTTTTTTCAGAGAGTGATCTACCTCGAGTTCTGTCCGCTCGTTGCTCGAATCGTCTGAAGTTGATGAAACAATTTCAAGTGGCAGAGTGACTGTGAATTCAGAACCTTTTCCAACATCAGATTCCAGATGAATAGTTCCTCTCATGGAAGTGACATTGTGCAACACAGTGTTCAATCCAAGACCAGAACTTGGATAAATCGATTCATTCACATTATGTAATTGAGAAAAAGGTTCAAATATGACTTGTTGTTTCTCTTTTGGAATTCCAACTCCTCGATCTTTCACTTTGAAAATCACATCTTGTTCCATCACTCCATTCACCAATTTCTTTTCATTGCAATTTGTTTCACAAATCAGTTCAACATCATCTCCTGATTTTGAGGCTTTCACTGCATTTGTCATTAAATTTGAAATAATTTGATGAATTCTGTTTGATTTGCTCTCACAACAATATCTTTGGTCATTTCATCAATTTTGACCAAAACATTCACATTGAATTGTGTGGAATAACTCTTGATAATATTTCCAATCATTTTCACACAATGTCCCAAACTAAATTCTTGAACATATTTTGAAGTGTCGACAATTTCTTCCTTCTCTTCCAACTTTTTTTCATGTTCAATTTTAGCCAACGTCAAAATGTCTTCAATTAAATTCAACAAAATTCCATCGGCCGATGCAATGGTTTCGACCAAATCTCTCTGATATTCAGTGAGAGTGGTTTCTTTCAAGAGTTCGACGCTTCCCAATGAAGAGAGGCATGGAGTTCTAAATTCATGACTAATGTGTCTTAAAAAAGTTTGTTTTGCCTTTAAAGCCTCTTCCAATTGTTTGCTAGTTTGTTCTAGTGACCTGACCTTACTTTTCAGATCTATTCCTGTTGTTATTGTTGAAAATCCAAATAGAAACACTGTCATGATTAGTGACACATCCTCCGTCAGGACTCGTATTGTATTTCCATTCCAACCTTGAACACAAATGCTACATAGAAAATCCAAAAAGAAAAGAATACAAGCCGTATACGTTGGAATAAGCGACCATTTAACGCTATACCTTGTGAATTTGGTTGTCTGCAGCACAAATAAGAAAAAGTAAGGAACCAATATTATTTTGTGTTCACGTAGAAGAAAAAATCGAATCATGAAGAATACCAATGCTACCTTTATGGAAGCTTTCTCTTGATTATAAATCTCTTCCGTGGGCACTGTATAGCTCCGCTAGTGATGGCTCTATATTTAAAAAGTATTGGAAATCCAATAACAAATGAACTGAAAAGTGTTAGGCTTGACATCCAACTCAAATATTGTGCACTATAAATTAGCATCATTAAAAATTGAATCGCCACGGCATACGGTAAAATTGCAGTTGAATTTGTTGATAACACCCAATTCCGATTAATATGCGTTAAGAAGTCGTTAGATGATGAGGCCAATGGATGTGTGGTCTCATTAAAAATATGTTGAAAGACATCTCCAGCCCAAGTAGTATTTTCCAAAGTCCTGCTGTGATGATGAAGAATATTTTTTGATGAAGCGACTTCATGATGGTTTGGCATTGAAGACGAGCGTGTAGTCAAGTTTTGCTCCTTTGTTGCGTGTTGTCGATCAAGAGGTTCCTCTACGAGACTGCCCATCCTTCGGGCGGTTGAGTGGATGATCATCTCTTTGACAAAGTTGTTGTTTTGATTACAGCAAGAATGAGTGTCTCGTCTGAAGACAATTTTTGAAATGTCAACAACGCTTGAAAAAAGGCAAACAAGAATTAAAAAAGGTATGACCGCTCCCATTCGTGAAAGGCTGGAGTTACCGTACTAAAGAACCCGGTCTGATTTGAGAATCATTGATGACAATACAACACACTGAGCGATAAATAGTCAATGGTGGAACAAGTTGAATTTAATTTCTGTTTCCTTATAATTTGAAATCAAAAATCTAATAAGGAGAAGGGGACGAGAGGCGTTAGTGGTGACAACCGTTTGCCGCTTTGTACTTGAGGAGCCATGGAATCTCAATTTCTATTGGACGACGATTATTGTAAAGCGGTTTTTTGGTTGGTCTACAGTAGCCAACCGACCCAGCCTTACATTTTTCCCTTAATCAAAAAAAATATCTCAATTCGAAATCATCACAAATGGTACGTATGGTATTGGTGAAATATTTTCCAAAAGGCTTACATTGGACTGATTGTGCCACAACTTGTACAGGGTCTCCTTGAAGATAGCACTCCTAAAGTTGAAAAGTCAATGGGTATGATCATCTTGATCATTAACTTCTTGTTCCCTGGTTTTGGTACTATTCTTGCTGCCATCCTTACCTCCGAGAAGGAAAAGATGACTTCCACTTTGATTGTTGGTATTTTGCAAATGTTCTTGTCTTGGCTCTTGATTGGTTGGTTGTGGGCTATTTGGTGGGGATACAAGATTATGCAAGTTTCCAATGCTTAAATGATCGAGTGAACGTTGCGAACTAGATCAATGAAAGCCTTCTTTCTCTGATACTTGTCTATTGTTTTGATTCCACTGACTCAATTATTTTGTATTATCTTACATCGGCATATCGTTGGAGCCGATCAAACGAATGAGGAAAGGGACAGTCCACTCCCAATGTCTTTCCCATTCTTTGAAGCGTGAGGGAAAGAAAATGTTTGGCTCTGTTGTATCCGTCTTCGATATTTTGATACCGATCTTTCTTTAATTCGTTCATTTCGTGAATGGTGTTGCTTTGGCCTTGAGCGCTCACTTTGCCCACTGTTTGTTTGTAGAGCATGGCTGCAAGAATGTTGAGAAATCCTCCTGCATTCATTACTGCCAAATGGATATTGTGGCATCTGTCTTTTGAAACGGGTGTTGTCACATGAACACTAATGAAAAGGCTGTTCGTCGTCTTTTTTGAACCCATCTTGCCATTCTTTTTCAGATATTTGTAGCAACTGGATACTTGTCTTCGTTCAAGATAGCCTTATTAATCGTGAAATACTTTCCATTGACAAAGAAAACAGATCCTTCAATAGTTTCATTTTAAAAGTGTTGACCAGAGAAGTTGATATGGCTTTAGTCTCTGCATGATCATGGAACTACTAAAACTTACCAGCTGCATAACACGTTCTCATACCAAATGGTTTTGGAAATGCAACGTTAAACTTTGTTAGCCAACTTGGATAAATATGCTTTTTGGATTCATCTGAAAAATCCACCACTTCATACTCATGAGGAAGAAATGGCATCTCAACTCCCTCTAGAGTCTGATCAAATTTCGTGGTGGGAAGAAACTTTTTCGTGGCATATGTGGAACATTGAGCTGCCACTACTACTTCAGCTGGGAAATCTAGAAAACCAATGACCTTTGCAAGATTGAACGGTCCAACACCAACCTCATTAGTGTCGACAAATTGATGACCCTTACTAAAAAACACACTCAAGTCTTCCGATCCTAGCATGTGTTGCAAACAGCTCATATCTCCTGCAGCCATCTCACTAAATTCTAAATCCTTATTCGTAATGAATTCTCGTAGGAAATCAGCCTTTCTGTATTTGAGTTGCTCCACTCGTTGTAAATCCTCAGGATAACAACACGCATCGGCTAGCTTGCCGTTTTTCAAGACAAATTCTTGCCACAGTTCCGATTGGGCAAATCGAGGCAATACATCTCCTTTAATGAGGAGTAATAATTGCAACTCGACTCGATTGAATAGATTGTACTTGCTCATAAAATCCATATCAAACGTGAAGCGATTCATGGAGGCTAGACTCTCATGATTTTCAATGTGTCGTTTCGTTGATCCATCCACGTTAATTCCATACGGCGCTCCATCCTTAATGTAATTCTCCACCATTTGCAAGGCAAAGTAGTAGAGTTTTTCCTGTAATTGTCGTTCCTTTTCATGATCCTGGTTGGAAATACGAAAAAAGGACAAGGGAGAACGAACTGACATGGAAGTACTCGTTTCATAACTCGTGATGGAAGTTGCGTCGTCAAAGAGTGAGAAGGGTTTTGGATCTTCAGAGTGGTTCGTTTCCAAAGCAGCACCTGCCATACTGTCTCGCCTTGAATATGTGCTGAGATCATGATTGGGTTTTCCGAAATATTCACTCGTTACAACCTCTGAAGGGGAATCTGTCTTTTCAAGTTGAATGGGAGGTCGTTTTTTCCTTAGAGAGGATCGTCTAGAAACGGATCTAGAGGATTCCTGTTTGTTGTTTGTCATGTCGTCACTAGTATTAATATGATGATTGCTGTTTGTACTCGAATGTTGGAAGGAAGTGTTGTTATTAAGCTCAGGCAGTTCCTTTGGAGAATCCATCATGGTTTCTAATTCTCTCTCACTACTGTGATGATAGTCCTTACTAATGGAGAAAAAAGAAGAAAAGAACGACTTTTTGAAAGATCCATATTTGGAGACACTTTTAGGTGAGGCACACGAAGGAGTAAAGCAAGAATCAATCACAGAGGATTGTGAAGAAGGTGAAGTCGGCGGAGAGTTTATGTTATTCTCAACCTGGGAGCCATTAGGAGTGGATGTTATAACATTTCTGAAGGAGGAAGGAGAGGTCATTCCATCCGTTGTTGTTGTTGTTGTTGAATGAGGAGAAGATGGCCGTGTGGAATGATGATTGATATAATTACTGCTACTCCCATTCGATGATTGATTACTGAGAGTGGAAAATCGTCGTCCACCCATAGCTTCCAAATTCATTTGAGGATATAATTTCAACACCATCTGTTTGTAGCGTTTGATATCCACCAAACAATCCAAAGACTCCAACACGTGTTGAGAATTGGCAAAATTTCGAAAACATTGCAGAGTGCAATCATTTTCGAGAATTCTCTCAAAATCTGGTCGCATATGAATATTGATGATATGTGTCTTACCATTGTGATTACGTAATTTCCTAGCCGAAGGGAGAGATGAATTCATTGCAGTTGTGGTTGTGGCAATTCCATGTTCGGCTGATCCGAAAAAGGAATTGTTGCAATGTTCCAGACAAGTGTCATCGTATTGGGGATAGGAATCATTTAGGTCGTTGGATGGAATAGAAAGGGGTGAAGAAGTTTGAAATGGATGGCCATTCGATGAGTTTGCTGTTGAGTTCTTTGAATGTTGTTTTGGAGTCAGGACTATTAATTCCTTCTTCTCCAGCTCTTGCTTGGTAAAGTCAACGACTCGGATAACGAATTGGCGTCTTGTTTGGAATGTTCTGGATTCAGAACGTTACTGACATCAAGCTTTGGGTTTGAAACGAAATGCTCCTTGCTGAAGGAATGCTGTTCAGTGGAAATTGTTGTCGTCTCATCATGATGAGGAAATGATGCTTGGTCCAATGACACACAGGGAGAAGAAGAAAACATTTTTTGCAACTCAAAGCATGACACACCCTCGTCGTATGATTTCGAAAATTGAAATCTGCTTGGTATGAACAATGACGAGTTTCTGAAAAAGGAAAATTGGTTCCTCTATTTGCAGTATCGCTCAAATAGTATTCTGCACGTTGTGGTTCTTAATCGAAGTGATGTGCTGGACCTACAGAGAAAGAAAATATCTTGTGGACAATAGGCGAGAATTATTGAAACAGTTTTTTTGAATGCCATCTGCCAACGTTTGATGGCTGGTTCATGAAACTGACAATAGACCAGAACCGTTCTCAATCAACATTCACAAGATTTCATTTCGTGGTTATCTCGAAGATATAAGGCTACCGAGAGAGAGATAGTTCTCTTGTGAAACCTAAATTGAATCAAAAAATAATTTAAATTGGAAGGATAGGATGGCATGTTCACTTTTAGGAAATTCTAAATTGAAACTCAACCTGTCTTGATGGAGTGAACAGACTTGTTCTTTGATTCAAGGTTGGCCATACAATTAACACTACTTTGTCACGTTTGAAAAGATTTTTTAATTTCAATTTGCAAAAATGATTAAAAAGAACCAAACCATCAGCAAGCCGAAAACTCGCCATCAAAGAAAAAAGACTTTACGTCATGATGAAAAATGGTATGATCGATCGGAGAATCGAAGATGTCTATCGGAAATTGGATCCGATTGTTTGACAGATATTTTCAAGTTTTTCGTTAAATCTGCTATGGATCTACTTGTACTCTCTCACATTTCTAGCGAATGGAGATTATTAATCAATTCCAATCCATTACTATGGAATTGTAAAATTACATCCAAATATGAAAACAGATGTTTATCATTTTACGGATTGAATGTGCAAAAAAGCCAAATGTTGAAGCAATTTCTATTAGAAAAAAGTGCAGAAAATAATGAAACATCCATGATGAACATTACTCCTAAATTGATAGAGCAATTTTCCAAGAAAAATGGTGGACATTACAATCGAATGATTTGTCATACGGACGAGTTGGTGAACTATTGGGAATATGAAATCAAAGTGAGAAAAGACTTAAGAAGGAGAGATGCCATCTATTCGAAATTAGGCTACTTTTTTGAATGGATTCAAAGATGTTTAATTGTCATGTTTTGTATCTATTGTTCATTTCAAGACCATGTGATGGTCATGAAGACTGGACTCGATCATCCCATCTATAGTTGGACGATCTATTCGGATTATGCATTTTACATTGCATTCTTTTTGGAACCACTGTTGATTGCGATTGATTTTTTCATCTTTTCATATTATCGTGAATTAGTGCCCAATGTTAGGAAGGCCTTTCATTGTTTATTTTCCAAGAAATTTATGGACAGCAAGACTCGATATATTCCAGTGACAATGGTATCATTTGCAGCGTGTTTTTCTTTTATTTTTCGATTGATCATGTATTTTACATATGATGCATCCTACATTTATAAGAGAAGATTGTACTTTGCAGAGATGGACCAGGAACAAGCAAGTTTATATGAGAGGACACAATTAATCATGTTTAATGGTGAGGAACAATTCAGAAATATACTCAAAACAGGAAATTTAATCATGACCATTCCACTTGCTGCTCTCTACTGGATTCCATTGAAATTATCCCAAGTGTCCAATACTATATTTTCATTTGGAATCGTTTTATGTATTCAATGCTTTTCATTGGTGTTATTATGTTCATGGAAGCCACCTTTGATAGCATTTGTGATATGTTTGGGAGTGTGCCAGTGGATGAAAGAAAAATGGTTTGGAACTTTATTGATACCATTTGTAGTGTCACTGACATTGGCACATTTTGGTTTGGAACCAGTGTTTGTATTTACTCCGTATGCCGTGTATTATTTGACTTGTGGTCATACCGGAAATTGGAATTCAAATATTGAAGAGGCATTTAACAATAGATGATACATCTAGAGATTAATGTTGATCTTTGCTAATCCAGGTCTGAATGAATATAAGATGAACGAATTTCTGCCTATTTCAAGTAAACAGGCTGTAATTCAAGTAAATTTACATTATTGTCATGGAACTAGATTAAAGCAACAAATTTAAGTTAAATGAATGGCTACGGCCATATCACGATGAATGCACCTCATCCCGTCCGATTTGAGAAGTTAAGCATCGTCGAGCTGCATAGTACTGAGGTTGGAGACAACTTGGGAACCTGCAGTGCTGTAGCCTTTTTTTCTCCTTTGCGTTACGCTGGGCAATTATTAATCAGTGTGATTTTGAAAAGAGTGGAAGCGTTCTTTTCACAAAGAAATCATGTACACTTTCGTGGTTTATTTGAAAATTTTATTAGAGGCATGCCGATTACGCCGTAATCGATGTTAATAACGTCGTACGGAGCAACAAGTACATGCCACCGTCACATACTGTATTGATATCCGAAAGGAGTATAAACGTATTGATAGACGGTCACAAAACCATGCATTTAAAGCACATCTTGTGTGTCGTTTTTGTGTTTTACTTTCAGTTGTAAGTTTAGAGCAATTGTTGTTGTTAAGGATATGAACTACTGACAATCCTCTTATTTTTCAAATCGTGGACATTTTTATCGTGAAAATAGCAGTTCGTGAAAATGCTGAATTTATAAATAGTCGGCAATACTTGAATATTTAATGATTAACTGTTTCATGAATTTGAGAGAATTCTCTGTTCGCTGGAGGTGAATCCAAATCCAATTCAGGACCCAATGGAACAATTCCAAACGGATTAATCTTTCGGTGTGATCCAAAATAATGTTGCTTTGTTTTTTCAACATGGAATGTTGATTTCAAAATGCCATCAAATGATTGATACACATCTTTCATGTAATTATGCAAATTTGGAAATCCAAATCTCAAAGTTTTCAAATTACACTTGAAATGTGTATAATACACTGCATCAAATCTCAACAAGGTCACTACCAACCGAATATCAGCTTCTGTCAAATGTTTCACACCTGCCACTAAATATCGTTGTCGTGACAATATGTTTTCAACTTTTAGCAATGCCTTAAAAAGTGCATGAAACGCTTCTTCATAGGCATATTGCGTTTGTGCAAATCCACACTTGTAAACTCCATCATTAATATTCTCATAAATCCAAGAATTCACAAGATCAATTTCTTTTCTAAATTCGAAAGGATACAAATCCAATTCTCGATTTCGTGTTGCCAATTCATTAAACTGTTCATTCATCATTCGAATAATTTCACTCGATTCATTATTAACAATTAAATGTTGTTTTCGATCATACAAGACTGGAACAGTGCATTTTCCTTCATAATTTGGATCCGATTGTAAATAAATTTCTCGAAGTAAGGTCGCATTCAATCCAGAATCGGTTTCTGGTTGTGAAAATCTCCAACCTTGATCGGTCAAAATTGGATCGACATAAATGACACGAATGACTGATTCGAGACCTTTCAACACTCGAACGAGATCGGTTCGATGACACCAAGGACAAGCATGAGCGAGGTAGAGAGTGTATCGATCGGCTTCGACAGGAAATTTAGAATTGAATTGTTCATTTGTTCGATTCGAATCGGAATTGGGAATTGTGTGGGACGTGACTTGATTTCGAAATTTGGAAGGACTTCGAATGAATTTTCCTTCTTGTTTGGAGACTTCTGAATTGAAATCATAAATTTTGTTGCTCATGAGTTTGTGTGAAATTGTTGTTTTTTTTGAATGTGTGGTTTTGAATGAAAGGACTCAAGAAGGGTTTTAAATTTTCAAATACGAGTACTGAGATGGAGTATGGATGAATTTTTTGTCAGGATTAATTCATGCATTTGAGCGCACGCCGAAGGAAGTTATTATTTTTGGTAATTTTATAAATTTAGTAATATCCATACATGATTGAAAGAGAGATCACTACTTCCAAGATTCAATGAGTTTTGAAATTTCCTTATTGCTCGATTTTAGTCTTTCAAACACATCTTTCATATCCATTAAACAATGTTCTCGAATCGAATCGAATACATGCGAATCATTTTCATGCTCTTCCATGGCTTGCAAAATTTCTTGTCCTCGTTGAGTGACTTTTGGCATGTTCAATTCTAATGGAGAAGAGTCTGACAAGTAGGTTTTTACAATATGTAATGCCATCTTTTTGTTTTTGAACGTTTGAATTTTTCAATGTCTTGATAACAAAGAATGGATTCCGTGCAATAACTTCTTCTACCTGAGAAACAATTTTTTTGAGAGAATGTAATAAAAACAGAATATATTACAATGATTAATTCAAAAGTTGATAGTTGACTTACCGAAATCGAGTAAAATGTCAAATGTCTTTTTGTCATTCAAAATTCTTTCTAGGTAGACATGGATTTTGGTTGAGTAGATTCTTGTTCAAAGTTGTACTTGAACTCCATACCATACTTTTTCTTCTCTTTTCTCTTTCATCTTTAACAATTGCAAATAGTATCGGTAAAATCACACAAATCAAACATTCACTTAACAAGTAATAAAACAACCAGTTGGCGTAGGGCACAAGAAAATCAATCAAAGTGTCAAATATTTGAATTCTTCCAACGACAATATAACCGATGGCTGCAATGAATTGAAGAATGATTTGAATAATGGCTTCGATTTTCACATGCCAAGTGTCACGATCGGAGAGAAGAGCTAAAATGAGAAACACAATTTCAATAAGGGTGAAAAATAAGGCTTGACAACCACAATAATCACCGTATTGATGTTCATGGAACATCCTTGTGAAAAGACAAGCATTCCTCCTTCGATCAAAATGACTCTTTCCTTATTTGGATCTCCATTCGTATTATAAATTGCTTCTTCAATAACTCCAAAGAGTAACCATATGGCAATGGTTATCGTCATGACTATGACATTTACAAGAACTATGAATTTGTTACTCACTAAAAACGAATAAATTTTCAACTTTTTAAACATTTTAGAAATTTCAGGAGATTCCACGACATGATTTCTCAAATCATTTCATCCACAATGGTTGATTTGCGAGAAGGTGGTTGCTCCGTGGTTAATCTCAACTCTGTGTTCATGGATTGAGATTTATCACAGAGATCATGCGATGAGCTGCCACTTGTCACTTGTGACTGTGCATCATCAAATAATTTTGTTTTCAATAAATTCAACTTGAAGCCACAATTTTGTAAAGCTGTTGAATGAACACATCTCTACTTACCGATACATGAAATGCAATCGTGCCAATCTCAACACTGTTGGTAAACACAACGCTGCAGGAACAGTAAAAAACGTAATGGTATACAATGCACATGGAAAAACTGAATTCCAATTTTGAATTCCATTTGGAAAACGAGTTGTTTCTTAAAAAATAGATTAGACCATTGAAAGATTACATACTTTTTCTTCCAATGAGAAATCTCAATGCAAGTAACAAGGCAAATAAATATCCAATGGACATGGTCAAGATCATGTGTGAAGGATTTCTTGAAGTGATGAAACCATTCTTTCGTTTCCAAATGACACCAAAGATTCCAAAAGAAACGGAGAGGGTGTAAATGATGAGAAAGAAGAGAGTGGTGTAGAAGGTGGACCAAGCTATTTTAAATGTAATTTTTTGTTATGGTTGATTGAAATGATTAGTAACACTTACTGTCTGGACAAAGACCTTTTGAAAATTGTGGCGGATCTTCACGACTCAAACCAGGCGTATCAAACAAGATGTGATGACAATATTCGCTTGCGTTGGTGATGGTTCGATTGGTTTCAAATCCTTTCAATGAAAATTCATGATCACGATTTAAATGAATTGATGAAAATTGAAGGAAGAATTGTTGGGCAAAGGACAAGAACATGTTGTGAGAACCATCCGTGATGATTGAGTAAATGGTCGTTTGGTTTGCGTGCGTGTTTGTGTTGGACACGTTTTAAAATCTTGAACTTGTCTTATTTTTTTGACAGATGTATTTTGATTCCGTTCCTTTTCAAGAAGGGATGTCTTTTGTTTCAGAACGACAATCAAAGTCGGCATCATCAATCTTACATTCCACTTGAACAAAGACATGGAAAGTCATGTAAAATTTGTGTCACATAAAGAGTTTCGAATTGAGCTACGAATGTTTAAACACCTGATCCTTTGTTTAAAACTCTTCAGGTTAAATCGCACTAACCGTTTTCTTGTTGGTCTTTTTGAAACGAACGTTCACTTTTTTTTTAAAAAGCACTTTGTACCATGGTTTTTTTCGATCGCTTCTCTTCAAAAATCTATCACAAACCCATGTCTCCCAACTAGTTGTTTTGTTGTTGTTGTTGTTGTTTGACGTACCAAGAGACAACCCGAAATATTTTCGCGCCCAAGTTGGACGTTGAAACTTTTCCAAAAAAAATAAAATTTGTTGTAAATCAACAGAAAGATGGTTGGTAAAACGGATTATTTATTCTTCGCCGCGTGTACGTGCGCATGACTAATAGTTGAATAAATAAGATTTACATTACCTTTTCTATCCTCTCCTTGCTTTTATCAAAAAAACGTCAACTTGCTTGTCTACAGCAAAAGACATTGATTCTTTGTACAATCATCATAATAACGGAAAGAGATGATGTATTGTTGTTCATCCATCACTCGATACAACAAATCAACAACGAGAGGCATTCTAATAGTACTACTATTCGTGGTAACTCTGTTAGGGCTGACCAACAACAGTTATATTGTGGTGCAAGGACAATTTACATTTAATGAAAATAATTACAACAAGAAATGGAACGACGAAACTGAAATATGGTTTGGTCAATCAACAGCTCTTACAGGACAAACGAAAGAGTAAGTGTGTCAATGATCATCAAGATTGATATCGAACTTTGATCAAAGACTGGGATATCCAATGATGACAGGCGTACAGGCTGCTTTCAAAGAAATTAATGATCTAGGTATGTTGACATGTTGATGCTTATTCTAATGACATGTCCAACTTGATAGGAGGTGTTTGGGGAGGAAAGAAACTGAGGCTCTTTACATTGGATGACGGTTATGATCCACCAAGGACGTTAAATAATACGATAGATCTTATTAACAATAATACAATTTTTGGATTAATAGGTTATATGGGTAGGTTGAAGATTGAATTTCTTAATTGACACTCGTGTCATCATCAATGGAATGTCACTCATCAATGACATTAGGCACTGCAACCTCACAAATTGCATATCCATGGATTGTACAATCGAAACTACCATTCATTGGTGCCTTTACTGGAGGGTTGTTTTTAAGATCACCTTTTCAACCCAACATTATCAACATTCGAGCAAGTTATCAAGATGAAACTCTAGCATGGTTGATTACTTGATTAATGTCAAATTAGTAAGACGTATTGCAATCTTTTATCAAAATGATGCTTTTGGATTGAGTGGAGTGAGCGGTTCATCATTGGGATTACAAGCATTAGGACTTTCTTTTGTATCAATGGTAAGTGTGTCAGAGAGATATTTCTAAAAATGGCAAATTGTAATTTCATCTATTGGATACAACTTTAGGGATCTTATGAAAGAAACACCATTGAAGTCTCTAAGGCTGTCAATGACATTCAAAAAGGAAACCCACAAGCGATCATTTGCATGTCCACCTATTTACCTACTGTTACCTTTGTCAACGCCGTTAAAAATCGAACCGACTTTGATCCAAATATTGTTTTCATGACAGGTAGTTTTATTGGCTCCAATCAATTGCCTTATCGAGATAGTTTTATGATTACACAGATTCTTCCACCACCAACCAACACCAAATATGCATCAGTGTTGGCGTATCAGAGAGCTAAAAAAGCAATTGATCCAAATTTTACTCCATCCTATGTGGAATTTGAAGGTTATATGGCTGGAAAACTTGCATACAATATTTTGACACAGGTATGTTGTTCTGGATAACATAGAAGATTGATGATGTATCATTTGAAAAATAGAGAGTTTCTGGCGATCTGACACGATCAAACTTTATTAGTCTATTGTATTCTTCAGGAACTTATATTATTGACAATACTGTGGTTGGGCCTTACACACAATGTGCAGGTTCTTCATCTGCCAGAAAAGTCCATGTACTGGAAACCGATCCATTCGGTCAACAATTACTCGTTCCTGAATCTGTGACAAAACCAAAATTTTCTCCAAGAGTTTCATTCACACCATTAACACCAAGAGAAGTTGTTGGTTTTACACCTTTATGTTCTTGCAATCAAGGTTTGAGAACGGTCTACAAGACGTATCAAAAGGAAGATAAATCATTTGTGGAAATCAGTGCTCCGACCGTGTGGGACAGTAGTGGCTCTACGAATTATACATGTCTTTACGATCCATCCAACGTTCACGAGCCTATTGTTTTTGGACATGTCAATATTGGATCTCAACATGACATTGACTTTCTGGTTGGAGCTATGGCAGCAGTTCAGGAAAAAAACAATCAAAAAGGAATAAGAGGAAGAGTCGTGCAATTATTGTCTGTCACTCAAACGAATGTAACTGCGACATCTATTATCAACACTGTGAAAAATCTTATCAAAGATCACAACGTATTGGGAGTGATTGGATCTTACATTCCCTTATCGGAAATTACACAATTTATTATTGGAATGAGACAAACTCTGCCAGATGCCTTTATGTTAGCTCCATACTCATCCTATGATCAATGAAATTCAGAGAAACGTATGCACCTAATATCATTAATGTAGGAACTATGGTTAGAGAGCGATTAGCAACTTTCTTTAATTATGAAATGAATACAAATGGCCATTCCAGATTTTCGATCGTTTACACGAAAAGCGAATCAGGATTGGGCGTATATTCAGAATTTAAATCCATGATACGAGACTTGAAACTAGAAATTGACAGTGAATATTCATTCTACATTGGTGACAATCTCAATGCTGACCTCATTGCAGCCACGTTATCCAATCACGCAAATCCTCAAGCAGTACTACTTGCCATCCCAGACATTCCAGATTCATTTGATATTTACAAGACTCTTATTGACAGCGTGGCTCGTATTCAAAAAAGAGATGAAATTTCTCTCTGTATCATTTACTGGGATTCTATTTCTTGGGAACACAATCTTGCCACATTTATGAAATCTCTCCGTTCGAGCACAACCCTCAAATTTAACATTGTGCAACGATTTCCATTGGTGAGTGCCAATCATCCACTGGTTGCAGCATACAATAATTTTATGTCCACCTTCCAACCCAATACTCAAGTGAAAACCAAAGCTGCCATCGAAGGTTTCTTGACTATGAGTTTCCTTTTCGAAGTTCTTGACAATATTGCTCCATCGTTGCCAATCACTGGAGCAAATATCTTGCAAACCATGTACACAAATGGAGATTTTCTCAAATACACCATTCCATTCGGCACTCTCAAAAAGTTATCCATTGACTCTGGTTGTAATTTGGCCATGCGTTCCTCCTATGTGTACACATTTGACAACCAAACATCTAGCTTTAGTTTGGCTCGAACTCATAGTTTTGATAAGGCCAACTGTGGAATTGATTCTCTCTCAAAAGAAACATCATTTTCTCAACCAATTATATTTGGTCGATTATTGCCCAATGTCGACAATGCTGATAATGATTTTGAATATGGTGTCACGTCCATGTTCACGAGTGTCAAAGACAAGGGCACCTTATCACAAACAACTTTGCATGTTTATACAGAATACTACAGTGATGAAGACGACATGCTTGAAAAGGCAACTTCAATGATCAACAAAAACAAAGTATTTGGGTTTTTGGGATCTCGAATTTTATATAATGAAGCAAAATTGAAAGCTCTGCTTGAGGAAAAACGAGTTCTCCTCATTGGACCTTTATCTTCACAAAAAGCCCTTAGAGAACCTTATTCAAGATTTGTTGTGAATATTCGTCCTTCGATTGTCGAAGAAGTGGTCACCATGGCAAGATACATCAAACAAAAATCACAAGGAAGCAAACCATCCATCAGCATTGTCTATGGAAATGGAAGCTATTGGGAACAGAATAAGAATGATGTTCTTGATTTCTTTGAAACAAGTTTAGAGGGTGTCTCTATTGGAAGTGTCCAGAAAATTTTCTCAACTACAAATACGCGACAAAGAAGAAGTACCTATCAAGATTTTTCATCATTGTCTTTTAATTTAGTAATCATTTTGGCAGATGCTCAGGATACACTCTCGTATTTGAATCAATTACCTGAAAGCAATTCAGCAATTCTCTATGGAGTACCTTCAGAAATTTCCTCAACTGCTCTATTTTCTCAAAATATCAAAAACTCTGCCATGTCGCAATTATTGACTTCCAATTTTCTTGACAAGTATTCTTCGGCCAGTAATACCAATTTTATGGCTCGTGACTTTTTGCAATACTTTACTCAATATTATCCAACCAAAAACACATCCATGCTTGCCTATGAGGGTTTCACAATTGGATATATGGCAGTGAGTGTCATGCAATATATGAAACAAGCGAATATGCCAATTACTAACGAATTATTTGTGAACACACTTTTTGAAAGATCAATTTTTGAATTGGGAACGAATGTGTTTGGCCCGTATGGTGATTTGTGTACCTCCACCTTTACGAATGCATCCTCTGTTACTGTTTCAACGGTTTGTGAAACTCAAAAATCATGTAATTGTAGCAAGGAGCAAAATCCATATTCTTATCCATTCCATTACGTGACGAGAGTTTTAAGGTTTCATTTGAGACTTGTGGACTCCAACCCATATTGCCCTTATTATCCAATGCTGCCATTGCAGGTATTGTTGTGGCTGGCACGTTTACAGCTATTGGAATTTGTTGTCTCGTCATGATTGGAATTATTTGTTCAAAAAAGTCCTCAGGAACCAAACACGCTCCAAAAAGTGGATACATTACATGCGCTTTCACAGATATTCAAAATTCAACCAAGTTATGGCAACATGACGAAAAAACAATGAGAGCTTCATTAGAAATTCATGATCAAATTATGCGAAAGAATTTGGAGTTGTATCGTGGTTATGAAGTGAAAACTAATGGTGACAGCTTTTTCGTTGCATTTAAGAGTCCTCATGATGCTGTGTTGTGGGCCATGCAAGTTCAAATTGATTTACTAAATGCAAAGTGGCCTTCTGAATTGTATCATCAATGGGATTGTCGTCAGAAATGGGACAAGAGAACGAAACGAGCGTATTGGAGTGGTGTTCGTGTGAGAATTGGATTGCATTTTGGTAAAGGAGATGCAAAATGGGACAAGACTATGAAACGTTTTGATTATTTTGGTAATGTCGTAAACAAGGCAGCACGTATTGAAGCAATTGCACATGGTGGACAAGTATTAATTTCAGATGAATTGTTGCAAGAAACTGCTGACCTTTTTAATGATATCAAGTACATGGATGAGCAGTATGGATTTCAACAACAAACAGCATTCCAAAATAAGCTGAAAGAGAAACCAGAAATGAAACGTAGAGACAGTGTGGCCAGCAGTATTCAAAGCTTACAAATATCAAGTCTGTTCAAAAAGGTTCCAAAAGTGAATGCTGAAACAAATTTAACAGCAAGAGAACTTGGACTTTTCCAATTGAAGGGTCTTCTTGAAGAAAGTCGAGTATTTGAAATCAAATGTGCAGAAATTGCGATGAGACAATATCCACCTCTGAGAGTTTCTCAAGACGAACAGCTTACTGAAATGCCACACATGATGAATGAATTCACAGAAGAGGAAGAGGAGGATGGCGACCAATCGGTCATTACAGATGGCAATACCAAGGAAGTTGAATAATGATCTTTCTGTTTTACCAGCCAGCTTTGCAAATGTAACATTAAATTTTGATAAATATCACGAATGACTTGTGAATATCACAATGCAAGGGTCCTTCCTTATTAGTTAAACAAATCTTGATTCCTAAAAATTGATTCAACTCAACTCTCTCTACTTTCCATGTGTAGTTATTGATCATACTTAAACATGACATACAAGACTGCATGCAGTATTAATAATATTTTGGAATTTTCAAAATCAACATCCTCAATACTTACCCAATACTCCTTGAAACCAATTTAAAAACGTGTGCTCAGTAACTTGTTTCGTTTGTCTTAACTCAGTCATCACAGATCCGACATCTAACACAATGTTGTTATTGGAAACCGATGTGGCAATAGAGCTATCTTCAAATCCATATAAATCTGTATTTTGTTCTTGATCCTCATCCAGAACGTCCTTAATTACAAGAATGTCAGAACCAAGTCCTCTCTCTCCCAGAACCTCTCGTAAATGAGTCAGAAATTTATCAAATTGCGATCGTGACATGGTGTAACATCCTTCTTCTACGTCAAAAGTCTTGGCATATCTATAAAATATATAACGCGAGACCCAATTTTCAGGATCATCGATCGAAAGTCGTACATCATAGGGCTCTACAAACTCCAAATTTACCTCTTCGGATGATGATGATTCTAGAAAATCTTGTTCTTTAGCTTGTTGAAGTAAATCCTTTTTCAATTCTTCAACATTTAGCTGATTTGCATCAATAAGTGTATTCACTTTCATAATTGTATCAATACAGCATGCCACAATATTCCGCTGATGAAGTGACTGCTTTAAATTTCCGTACAGCGTTCGAGCATGATTTTGAATTTTCCTCTTAACAGAATTGACTTCTTTTTTCTCGTTTTTTGGTGTTGCATTTTCAAATGCTAATAAATTATCTTCATCCTCATAAATGGCGTTTGAGTTATTTTCCAAAGGAATGATATGTCTTTCAAAAAGTGCGGAACCGTGAAGTATCAGTCGATCAATAACATTGAGAATAACTTGACGTTCTTCTTGAATATCATGGCTAGTCACCATGAGGGATCGGGATGGCATATCATACGAAAATGAGTGTTGTCCTCTCCTCCGATCGTGAGTATGATTGAGAAAGAGAGTAAGACTATCATCATCAAACATGTTGGTATTAAAACTTGTTGAAATAAATTAATTGAAGGTGTATGATGAATCTATTTACACAATGGATGAAATAAATTAGATGAGGTAATTCCGAGTTCCGAGAGTGTTGTATCTGGTATTTTAATAAACCATGGATGATGATGCGAGAGAGAGCAGCAAAGCTTGAGGATGAATTTTTTTTTCAAGACTTTTGGATCAGGAACAGTCATCAATTCCTCATTTTCAAAAACACTCAACGCATCAAGATGAAACTTTTCCTTATCTAATTCATAACGTTTAATGACAGGTGAGAGGGAGAGGCCTTTTCGAAATTTGACAATGACTTTTGGTGGAACAATTTATGTATGACTCGAATATGGGGATGTGGAGGACGATGTTTTTGTTGATGAAACATGTTTTACGATTCATTTCTCGTAAAAGCCTTTATCGAGTGATGAAAAAGGAAAAATAAAGGCAATCGTCGTTGCATTACCCAATAACAAAAAGGCTACAGCACTGCAGGTTCCCAAGTTGTCTCCAACCTCAGTACTGATGCAGCTCGACGATGCTTAACTTCTCAAATCGGACGGGATGAGGTGCATTCATCGTGATATGGCCGTAGCCATAATATTCTTAACTGTTGTTTTTGTAACTTTATATTCTCTAATGTGTTGATTCCAATTCTTGACTTGTTCACGACAAACTCTCTCCCTCTACTAACACCGTTACTTCTCCTTTGCACTCAATGAGCCAAACTCAAACGAACACGTGTTCGAATGTTCCTCTTCTTTCGATTTTTCAAAATGAAATCACCAAAGTGTCCGCTGAAGAGAATTAATACGCACGCTCGTAAATGGATTGTGTCGCATGTTCGTTCGGAATGCATCGGATTGGAAATTCAACAAAAAAAACACAACAATTCATTGCAATATTATCAACAACAATCTCCTCCATTACCAATGGTCCTTACTCTCGAAATTCCATCTGCATTTGGCTACGTCTTGGCTGTTGCTCTCGCCTACACTCTCGAATTATTTGTGTTTGGTGGTGTCGTTGGCCACATGAGAAAGAAGCACAAAGTCCCGTATCCTGATGTCACAGGTGCTCCCGAATTCAATCGAGCCATGAGAGTCCATTACAATGCATTGGAAGGAACTCCATTCTTTTTTGTGGGTTTAATATTGAGCGGATTGTATTGGCCTGAAGTGAGTGCATTGGCTGGAGTGGTGTACATGATTGGACGAGCTGTGTACTGTGTTGGATATTTGCAAGCTCCAGAGAAGAGATCTGCAGGAGCTTATATTTTCCATTTGGCTGAATTGGTGCTTTTGGTATTGAGCGTCATGTTTATTGGAAGAGTAATTTTCCAATAATAATAATTTTGAAAATATTGTCAGTCAAATATTCAATAATGAATGACCACAACTAGTATACTTATTCCATTAAGAAAATGTTAAATGGGCATAATAAAATTCACTCGATATGTCATTCTACACATTCGAATCTAACATAATTTCACACTTGCTGTACATTTTACCATTTTCTTTTGAGGTTGCTAAAAAGTGTAACTTATCCACTGTGAATCGAATGGGTTGTAACAGTTTTTCCTCCAGTCGTTTCTTTCGTTTCAAGACTTCTTCCTATTGAAATTGATTATCATTCAGATGTATATTAGGACCATGAAATGAGACATTGACACTTACAGTTTTCACATACGCAACTGATAAATGAGGTTCGTATTCATGATTTTCCTTAATATTAAATGCAGTGACAATCAAGTCATGGATCAATTTTAAAAGATCATCTCCTCTAGAATCTCCAATGACTCTCGGCCGCATGAAAATGATTGAAGTATGTGTATGTTCAAAAATGTCAAAATCTGAAAGCTCTATATCAAAACTAGAAATTGAATTTTCCTTAAACACTTGTTTCAGCTTTGTTTTAGCAGCTGTAAATCCAGCTTGAGCAACAAAGGGATATGTTCTAATCATTACATTGTTGTTATATGAAAATCAAATAATATCAAATAATTAAATTTCCAATTGCATTGTTGTCCAATAAATCCAATGATCAAATGATGCAATATTTAAAAGTCAAAAAAGATCATCATCATCCATTACATGAATTCATCCATGTTCTCATTACTCTCTGAAACAATGCATTCTCACAAACCTACACATTGATGTGAGCTGGCCACATAGCTCTATTATTATCATAATCCAAAACTCTCTCGGGAGAATGCTCCGAATAAATGAATGGCCACACTTCCAACGGAGGAATAATACTACATGCAGTATTCACTGTTGTGAAACATTGATTTGAGTTGGACATTTTTTTTTTGTAATCATTCAATTTCATTTCCAGAGTTGAAATTCAGGGGTGTTTGAACGCTGCACATTTAAAGTGCAAGTTCATCAAATTTTGATAACCTTGAGTTCTTGAGTTATTTTGAGAATGGTTCCTGTGATCATTACAAGGCCACCATTTTAAAGAACTTTTTCGAAAAAAAAATCGATTCAGTTTGTTCTCTCCTCATCGCAGTCTGAAACAGCTCCAATCATCATCCCCCTCTAAAATGTCCATTTACAAAAACTTGGCTGCTCAATATCCTCATCCTCATACCATCCGTGGTTATACCAATGATGCTCAGTGTTGGTGTTTTCCTTCTCGTTTGGCCCGAGTGTTTCCAAAAGAGTTCAACATGACTCTCACTGATCAATTCAATTTACACATGATTGGCAATGAAGAGAAGGAATTTGTATTGGATTTTTCAGAAGCATTGGTTTTGAAATGTAAAACCTATTCCGATAACACTTTTATTAAAGGGATCAAGCCTAACCCTTCAGTTTCGCATCGAGTCATTGTGAGATTTTTCCCAGCTGCTGAGATTGAAGGATCATGCCATGATTTGTTGGGAATTGGAGATAAGGAAAAAACTACTGTCAGATATGAGGAATCGGTGTTTGTGATCTATCCTAACAAGAAAGTAGAAGCATTATTTGAGTGGTATGTCGACAATGCCAGATCTCCTGAGAGAGGTAGAAACCTCTATGCTTACAATGTGAAAGAAGAATATTGGGTGAGAAAATATCAATATGTTGGATTGGACCAAAGTCATGTTTTTGGTCTTGATGACAAGTTTGAAATGTTCGAAAGAGATTTCACAATCATTCACAAGAAAATTGACTTGTTGCATAAGGTCGGAAAGAGTTGTTCACTCAATTACTTTTTACACGGACCACCAGGTGTCGGAAAATCTTCATTCGCTCGATGTATTGCCACCAAGTATAATTTAGACATTTATACTGCCAATTTGAAGGATGCCAAGCATATCAAGGATTCTGACGCGATCAAGTCGATTCTCTCTCCAAGAAAAATGATTTTCAAAGCAGAGCCAGAGCATGTCAATACAGGTTCCAATGGAAACTGTTGTGACAATGATGATTATGATGGATGTGAATTTGACAAGATTATTAACCCTGAAAAGCATGAATACGTGGTCGTTTTAATCGAGGACTTTGATAGATATTTGAACAGTTGCAATTCTGAAGAGATGAGCAATGTGGTAAGTATTTGCAGTTTTTGCAATGTTTCATGATGAATAATATGGATTTGTGTTTATTGGGATGCATTTGTGTAAAACTTTAGTTAAATGCCATTGATGGAGTCGAACCATCTGATGGTATCATTCGTGTCTTCTCTGCCAACAACACCGAGGACATTAAATTGAACAAGGCCTTCCTGAGCAGAATGAACGGTATTTGGAGATTTGACCTCAACTCGCAAGAGAGCATTCTCAAGAGAATTTATGAACTGTTCCCAAATAATCAAATAAGATTATCCAAAGAGGAAGATCCTGAACAAAAACCAGTTCAAGAATTATATGCTCAAAAAGCATCCGAGTTCAAAATGGCTCTCAGAGAAGTCACAAATCATTTGTGTCGATACTTGATGGATGAATCAAATGGAATTGTGGAAGCTTATAAAGATATTGAACGATTTGTTCATGAAAAGGAAATTAAGGTTGAAAATGATGCTTTCACCATCAATGGAACAGACGAAGACAAACAAGAGAATGGAACAGCTGACAGTAATGATACTGAAGCATCCTCAGAATATGAAACTAAGGTGTAATCATTCGAGTTTAAATGTTTCAATTTTCTATTAAATTATTTTATTTAATATGAATTGACTTTACATAGGCCTTATTAGCTTTGGTAAAGTGATAATGAACAGATAGGACAAAGAAAATTCAGTTGTTTCAAAAGTCTCACGAAGACAGTCTCATTTCCACAACAGGAACGCAGCGGCTACACAAGCGTAGAGTCCCAACTCAATGAACAACGAAAACCATCCAAGATAGTACCAAATGAAAACGTTTGATAACAGCCAACCCAAAATTCCACAATAAAGAAAAGGAGGAAATGGGTTAAAACCTCCCGAAACATGGTGCTGTTGTGGAATTGTGAAATGACCCAAAAAACTCATTCCGATCGTACCAACGATGGAAATAATCATGGCTATTTGAACACTCGCACAACTTGGGAGATGTGTTGTCGACATGTAGGGCATTTCTTGTTTGTGAGTTGGTTTGCACAACTTTCACACATGATCAAATGGCCACAAGGAATCAACACTACATTGATTTCTCTATCCATACAAACCACACACTTGTCTTGGTCTTCTCTTTGAGGCTTGTCATGATGATCGTGTGCATGACTAGAGGTCCTGCTCACATTAGTGGATGTAGAATGTTCAACATGATTATGATGAATTGTGTTGTTTTCCTCGTGTAACCAATCATGATTTGTAAATACTGTTGGATCTTCACGCAATTCTTGAGGAAAAACAGTCTAGAGTGGTGATTATTTCTATGGCTGTTGTTGCTATTATTCATTGAAGTGTTTGTGTGATTCTTTCTGTTCATGACAATGTCTCGTTTTCTAGCTCCAGCTAAGAAGTTTGTCATGTTTGCTTTTTTCATTCTGAAAATAAGAGATGACAATTGGTCGGAGAAGTCTTGGACTTTTTTTCACATTTCCGAAGATCCTCATCTAACTCGTTCGTGTTTGCTGCGAAAGAGTGCATTTCTTCTTGTTGTGTGTCAGTTTTGCAAATTTGTTCCATTAATTTGTTGGCGCTTTGTAGTTTGAGTCTTGCCTCTCTAAAGTTGCCTTCCTCGGCCAGTTCAGCGCTTCTCAGCACTGCATTCAATCCAATAATTGCAATATCTGCTCCTTGTAAGGACTCGTTTCTGTCGTTGGTCAGCTTGAGTTTTTGTGTCAACACCCTTAAACGTTGGTTGTCATTGGATGTGAAAAACACTTGAGCTTGTATCCATGCTTCACTGTTTTTTGGGTCCAATTTGTTGTTATTCACTTGAATTTCAAAAGTAAGATCGTTTTCTGCTGTAACACTCCCTAGCATTTGAGAAATTATGGTCGAGCTACCTTTTGTGACAACTTCTTGGGCCTTGGAAGGATTTCTTAGTGTTAAAGGAGCAGATAGAATTAAATTAATCTTCACATTGGTGGCAATGACAGGATTATCAATGATTTGTCTCATTTGACGTCTTAGTTCAATTGGTTTCACTAACATGGTAGTACCATTTGTTTGATCTGCAATTTTTCCTAACATGGACATGTTACAATCAGCGCCTTCAATTCCAAACACGCTAATATTCACACCGTACTCTGTTGCCAAATTAGAAATCTTGTCGTAATATTGCTTCTGTTGTACAATGCTATTCTTCCTGTTGGATCCTTCTTCGGATTCACCCCCAATTCCAATATTAGCCACACCATCGGTACAAACGATTACCTTGGAGTTCTGAACTTGGCTAGCAATTCCCAAAGAGACTGTGATGGCCGGAATGAGAGCTGTTTGGCCCTCCTCGTTAATAGAATAAACAATCTCAGAAAGAGCGTCTTTTGTTTCGTAAATTGGACTAAGGCTTGATGTTCGATACGAACGGCCAAGTTTGAATAATGCCTCAAAATTGTTCAAAATATTTGATGGAACTGTTGCCTTACCAAATTTCCCGTCACCAACAATTGTTACCTTGTCTGAAAAAGTGACGATAAGAACACGTTTGTTTGGATTCTCTTTCGATATTTCTTCCAGCTGTAAATCTATGGCCATAGACAGACATTCAATTCTGCTCACATATGATGATTGTCTGCTCTCATTTGGAAGGTATTGATTGTGAACACCTACTTCGGTATCAAGTCCTAACTCTCTCAATAAACGTTTTGTCTTTTCTTCCTTCTGTTGAGCCTTTCTCATGTCTAAGTTCAAAACAGAGAAGCTTGGTAGCAGTTCAGTCTGTCCCATGCTTCCCGAGATGTCAATACAGAAAATTAAAAGGCCATTATCTTTCTCTTTTTGCTCAAGACCATCATTCGCTGAACGTAAAGTAAAATCAAGCTCTTGAGGAAGTGAGAGAATGATGATTTTTGTCCATTGACTTGGTGAGTACCACAACAATATTTACAAACAGAAAGTTGTTCTTCAATGAAAGCTCCGCAATTCTTACATCCAGATGCTTGTGGAACTGGCATGACATTGGGAATGACTGATGATAATGGTTTAAAACTCAAGGCTACACAATTAGCATCAGACTTTTTGAATTTGACAACTTCCTCGTCTTTGTTTGGTGTTTCCAATGAAGAAATGGTGTTGATGGAAGCGCTACTACTTGCTGTCTTCTTCGATTTCCTAAAGAATTTAGAGAAAAATCCTTGTTTTTCTTGAGGTTTCTTCTCATCAGCCATGTTGTCCGTCATGATGGAGTTTAGGGGCACATTTGGAACACGAATTTGTTTGCGATACGAATCCTCAATGGTTGGATCGTAGGTCTCTACGAACACTCCCTGTATCTATTATGGATAAATGTCATTAGAAATAAGGTCATTCAACAATTATCATTGCACAAATGAATAATACCTACAAATTGTAGGGAAATGCTTGACTTTCCAACACCTCCTGAACCTACTATTACAAATCGATATTCATTCAATCTTCCACACATTCGAACCAATTCAAAGAATGGTTCTTCAGTGTTAATATTACATTTGGCACTCGTTTCAAAATAAGGTAATCCCAAACGAGAGGCTGTGAGCTCACACTCGGATCTCGAAATTGCTCGTTCCTCTTGCAAATCACACTTATTTCCAATCAACACACATGGATACCTATCAGCATCTTTGACTCTCAATATTTGTTCATAAATTTGAGCACAATCTTCCAAAGAGCACGGAGAACTCAACGAAAACACCAACAAAAATCCATCTGCACTCCGATAATACGAGTCTCTGCAAGCACTATATTCTTCTTGTCCTGCTGAATCCAACAAATCAATAAGAGCCATATGATCCTCTCCATGTCGTTGTCCACTATGTAATAATTGTTTTCTCCGAGAACAAGCGTAGGCTTGTTGCAACGAATTTTCCTGATTCAACTGTGCGAGCGAGAAGGTATCGTAAATTTCATCATCATGATTTTCATTTTTTGATGATGAAGAGGATTGGGATGAAAGAGAAGGTTCGATGAGAAAGGTCGGAGTGGCCAACGAAAGGGACATTTTGTGTTTCTTTTGAATTCTAACAAGATTGTTTCGAATTACGGTGAATGTTTGTTTGTATCAGGAATAAGCCGTTCGGAAGAAGGAACTTGGGTTCTTGAACTCGGAGGCACCAATTTCATTCTTCTCTCTATCTCTAGCGCTTCCAATGTCCTCCTTACTAGAGAGAGTTTGAGGGATACTTGTTGTTATGTTTAACCTTAGTTATATTTTGGTAGTTTTTACAGTTCAATAACCACAACTTGTTCATGTAACCAAGCAAAAAGCCTCCTGTCTCCAATCAACGCAACGCTTTGGTCTTTTGTGTGTTCGTCATGATTCGGTCTTTGCCAAGTAATGTCCTTTCTAATGAAATTTGAAGGACATCAACTACAGGCTGTTAAAAGAGGAAAGGGACCGGTTCATCAAGCAACAACGAATCCACCAACACATTATCAATGATGATTACCACAACAACACCTCAACGAAAACGATAAGGATTTCAACCAACTCTCAAATTTCTTGAACACAAGCAAACACAAGAAGAAAGGTCCAGGTCAAAATGCCACCTCGTCACTGCACGGGATTACGACCTATGTGCACAATTTGATGTCAACGCTTAACAAAACGAGATTGTTAATTTTGACAGGAAACATAAGCGCATTACATTTCATTTAATGACAACCGACATTTTAGGGCTCCAAAACAAAAACTGATAATTTTCACTAACTTGTGTCTAGCATTACTCAAAAAAAACCAACAAGTGTGTTATCTTCCGTGACCTCAAACCACTTCTCGCCTCCAAGACGAAATGCCTGAACAAATCACTCTTGGAAGCACTACTGGTAAGTTTCATTGTGTCCATCTCATCATGTTGATGTTATTATTTCATATTGCTGAAATTCGTACCTGATATATTACATGAAATACTCTTGACCTCTTTTTCTTTGACCATATGACAATACATTGAACAAATTTGGATCGTTCGATCAACGTTATGTGAACACTCCAAATTGTAGCTGCTCGACAAGTTGTGGGTTTAACCTCAGCTTGCTCAAGGGAGGTACTATTACTCAAACTATTGGTAGGTTATTTGTTTATGAGGTAGTTGTATGATTGATTCGCTGACCTTGTTGGTTCATGTTGTTGTTGTTGATGTGTCGAATGATCATTGACACCTCGCTCTTGCGCGCACATTGTGAACGAACACGAATCATTGTTATCCATAACGATCAAATTTGTCAACCTCTCATGGAATGCGCGTACTTGAATGTGTTCACTGCTGATCCCTTCTTCTCATAACCAAGTCGGTGGTGTTATCACTGCTCTCGTGATTGCCTCTACCGTGGCCACCATCATCTTGGTCTCTGTTGGTGTTGGTTACTCTCCACCACAACCAAAGAATGACATGGCCACAACTTTTAAACGTGTTCCAATTACTTTGGATGTGTTATTGAATGATGTCGATCCTCGTGGAGGTAACTTGACATTGACCAATATTGTTGTCTCTCCTCGTCATGGTGTAGCCAAGATTATTTCCAAATCCAAGATTATGTATCAATCGTTGGGAGCTTTTACTGGAAATGATACCTTCTCGTATGAAGTGTCAAATTCGTTCATGACTGCCAATGCTACTGTCATCGTTCAAGTATTGAATCGAGCTCCTGAAGCCATTCCAATTGTCAAGACAGTTCCCAAGAATGCCAATCGTTTCCTTATTGACATCTTTTCATATGTTGGAGACAACGGAGAGCGTATTTCTGATGTCGACAATGATGCTCTCTATGTCGATACTTTTTATGGTAATCAAATTGTTGGTGGAAATCAAACCGATTTGGGAATTGTTGAAAAGGACACATGGTCTGGTTTCTATTACACACCAAAGAAGGATTTTAATGGTGTGGAACAATTCAACTATGTCATTTCTGATGGCAATGATACTTCCACAAGTACCATCACCATTACCATTCAAAACAATCCTCCTACTTGTGTCGATGACACTTTTAACGTTCCCAAATATGGAGGTGCCAATTTGGACGTATTGAAGAATGACAATGACATTAATGGAGATGATTTTTATATTTCTAGAGCTCTTGGTGCTGGATATGGAGGTGTCAGCGTTCGTTCCAACAACAAGCTTGTGTATTATTATACCAGTAGTGATCTCACTACCAAATATGGTGATTCTTTCGAATACTCAATTACTGATGGTCAATTAGAAAGCTCATGTGTTGCTTTCATTCAAGTTTACAATACTCCTCCTGAAGTCTTCTCCAAGACTTTTACTGTTGGTAAATCCACCACTGGTAACTTGATTCCAATCGATTACTTTGATGTCGATGGAAAAGATTTAGTGACTTTGAAGAGCATCTCTCCTGCTCTCAATACTTTAAATCCTGCAGGTAGTGTTCAATCTTCCAAGACTTACAAGACCAAGTACTTTGAATGTTGTGACTTTTTAAATGTTGAGATTAACAATTATACTCTTGTTTTCTCTCCAACTCCTGGAACTGTTTACAGCACTGTGTTGAGTGTGACCATGACCGATGGAGAAGCTGAAGGAACTGGTAAGATTACAATCAACGTTGTGAACACTCCTCCAACTCCTGTGGATGACACTGCCTCGTGTGGAAAGAATCTTCAAACATTGATCAATGTCATTGAGAATGATTTTGATACTGATAATGGAGATAATGTTCTTCTCAAGTTGACTTCTAATGGATGGATTACTGCTACTGAAAAGGGTGGTTCTGTTTCTCTCTATAACAATACTCATGTCTTGTACACTGCTCCAAAAGATTTGGTTGGAACCACAGATGTTGCTTATTATCGTGTCACTGATCAAAGTGTGGATGGTAATGGTCAACCAGATCCAACAAGTTTTGCCACTGGTAAGATTACCATTTCTCTCATCAATAATCCTCCTACTCCAGTCGATGATGTCATTACCATTCCAAAGGGTATTGCATCTGTATTGAATGTTTTGACCAACGATGTGGATCCTAACGATGGTCCAAATTCGATCAAAAAGATCAAATCTGTCGATGCTTCTGCCAACAAGAATATTGTACCAAGTATTTTGTTGAACCAAATTAATGGTAACACTGATGCTGTTTCTTACACTGCTGTCAATGAAGAATATACGGATAGCTTCTTGTATGATGTTACTGATCAAGATGGAATGGATTCCACATTTAAGGCAAAGGTCACTTTGAATGTTGTGAATACTGCTCCAGTTGCTAATAACGACAATTATAATACGAAATGGAATCGATCGGTGGATTGTAACGTTAAGGCCAACGATTTCGATGAAAATGGTGATTTGTCAAGAGCTACTGTGAACATTATTGCCAATCCAGGACAAGGATCAGTTGTAGTGATGGGAGATGTGGTTCGCTACACTCCAAACAATGGATTTGTTGGTACTGATTCATTCACATATAGATTGAACGATTTGAGCTCTGTCAATGCTTTGTCCAATATTGCCACTGTCACTATTCAAGTCACAAATACTGCTCCTGTTACTCAACCTGATTCTATTTCTACTCACTGGAGAAACCCAGTTGGAGTTTTAGTTTCACCATTGACCAATGACAACGATCCAGATGGAGATGCTTTGGTTGTCTCTGATGTCTCTTCCAGTGTTGGAACTGCAACTCTTGTCGATTCACAAACCATCAAATTCATTCAAGCACGAACACACCAATTACTCTTGGAACTAAACAATTCACATACACTGTCTCGGATTACAATTTACAAACTGTTGGTACTGTGAATGTTGAAGTTACAAATACCAAACCAGTTCCTCAAGATGATACTTTCACATTGCACTGGGCTGCTTCTGCCACTGTTTTGGATGTTTTGAAGAATGATGTTGATGCTAATGGAGATTCATTGACTGTTGCAAGTGTGGACCGACAAGTTTATCCACTAAGGGATCAGTTGTTGTTACTTCTGGTTCTGGTTCTGTCACTTACACACCCAATAAGAGTTATACTGGTGCTAGTGATCAATTCAGATATGTCATTAACGATGGTGCTGAAAATTCTGTTACTCAAGGAACTGTCACCATTCAGCTCACCAACAATGACAAGCCAACTGCTTCTGATGCCTCTTATTCAGTTCATTGGAGAGTTTTACAAAGTGCTGGAGGTTATCGAGACTTTGATGTTCTTTCTGGAAAGACTACTGACAGTGATGGTGATTCTCTCTCAGTATCTGTTGTTGCCTCAGGCTCTTGTTCTGTTGTGAGCAATAAGGTTCGTGTGACTGTTACGAGTGGATTCATTGGAACTACTTCATGCTCATTCACAGTCACTGACGGTCATGACAGCGTCACCAAGACTGCAAGTGTTGTCACATTTAACACTGCACCAACATGTTCTGACATTTCTGTTTCATTCGATCCAAATAATTTCAACACTGGACAAACGATTGTTGTTACCAGCTTTATTAATGATTTGGATTCTGCTGATGTTGCATTCTTGACTCCAACTGAACCAGCCGGAGTTCAAGCTGGAGATTCTCTCACTGTCAATTCAGGTGATCGAACACTTCTCTTTAAGCCAGCCAAGACTGTCGGTACTCGAGTCATGTCGTACAAGGTGACTGATGGTGTTTCTACATCTGCTGCTTGTGCATTGACAGTTGCTGTTTCATCCACGATCCATCTGATTATTCCAAATCAGTCACTGTTCATTGGAATTCTGCTAATAACGAAATTGACATCTTTGCTGCAATTCCAACTTCAACCTTCTCACAAATTTATCCAGGATATTCTGCAGTCTCAATTACCTATAACTCTGGTAACAAGAAGATTTACTACACACCAAAGAAGGCTGTTGGTTTTGATCAATTCATTGTTGGTGTTAAAGATGAACTCAACACTCCTAGAAATGTCACTGTTTCTGTCACCATTTACAACAATGCTCCAAGTGCTTCCGTTCCACAATCATCAGTGGTTTGGAGTTCAAGTGGTATTGACATTGATCTACTTGTTGCATATTCTGATGCCGATATGACTGCTGGTTTTGAAACTTTGGGAACTGTGTCATCTATTGACACTGTTGGTTGTGCAGGATCTGTTGTTCTTCAAGCAGACAAGAGAACTGCAAGATTTGTTCACAAGGAACTTTCACTGGATTGACTCAATTCAAGGCAACTGCCACTGATGGTGTTGCTTCTACTACTTTCCCTGTTTTAGTTGTTGTGACTAATCAAGCTCCAGTCACTCAACCCAAGACGGTTAGCATTACTTGGTCCCAACATAAGGCAGGATATTCCATCAATGTCTTGAACTTTGGTGGTAAGGTTGACAGCGATCCTGATGGAAATGCATTGACTGCTTCTTTATCTGGTGGTGTTTCTCCATCTACTGCTGGCTCTGTTTCACTCACAGCTTCACCAAATGCCATTGTAACTGCTGGCGCTAATGTTTATTTAGGATCCTTCTCCTTTGGTTATTCTGCATCTGACTCGGTCACTTCAACTCCAGGAAGTGTCACAGTCACTGTGACCAATACTTTACCAAGTCCATCTCCATACAGTCTTGATTTGCATTGGAGATCCAAGAATGTTGCTCTCGATCCTGTGATCAGCTATGCTCCAACTCGTAAAGATTCTGATGGTGACTCATTGACCATTACAGCTGCTTCTGCTTCAAAGGGAACTGCTGTTGCTAATACCAATACCATTACTTACACTGCTCCAGCTTCCCTTGGTTTGGATGTCGTCTCATATACTCTTACAGACGGTGCTCAATCCGTGTCCAATGCCAATACTGTGGTCAATGTAAATGTTGTGAATACCAATCCAATTGCTGCTCCATTGACTGCTTCTGGTAAATGGTCTGCAGTGATCACCAAAGATTTAACGACTGGTGCTTGCTCTGATAATGATTCATTGATTCTACCTTTGTTAAATTCAATGGAGCAGTTTCCAACGCAGTCGGTGGTACTACTTCCGTTTCAGGAAATGTTGTTTCATTCACTTCCACTCTTGCTGCTTCTTCCTATTCCTTGTCAGGAAATGTTTACACTGGAACTGGTAGTTACAAGTATACTTGTACTGATGGTTTGGGTACTTCACAAGGAACTGTCACTGTTACTGTCAATAACAATGCACCAACTGGTACCGGTAACTCTGTTACTCTTCCAAGAGATTACACAAAGACTACGTATGATTTTACATGGGCTCAAATGGGTACATTTTCTGATGCTGATGGAGATACCATTTCTGTGATTAAGGTCGCCACCACTTCAGATGTCACAGTCACCACCATTGGTTCTGGTATTCGGTTGACTACTTCACAAACTGTTGTAGGAGCTAAGGCCATTACTTTCAAATTATTCGATGGTCTCCATGAAAGTGTCAACACCTTGACATTTACCGTGACTTTCACCAATGCTGCTCCAACTTGTTCTCCTGCTTTATTCGAAGTCAATAAGGGAACTGCCACAGACATGTTACCCAAGTTGAAGACTCTCATTGCCGATGCTAACAAGGATTCTCTTTCAGTGTCGTTAACAGGAACTTTGCCAGTCTCTCTGGGATCCATTACTGGAACTACTTTCACCAGTTCAAGCACGAACAGTGGTACTTCTACTGCTGTGAGCTATATCGTCTCTGATTCTCAACTTCAAGCCACTTGTGGAATGACCCTCACAGTGACCAACAGAGCTCCAACTGCAAATCCTGCCACTTATTCTTTCGATGCTCAAGCTGCCAATTTCGTTCACACTGCTCAATACGATCAGGCCTCTGATCCTGACTCTGCTGATACCTTGACGTATTCCATGACCTCAAATACTTGTGGTAGCATTGCATCCTCGGTTAGTGTTTCCTCTTCTGGTCTTATTACTTTCACTAGAAAGAGTACCTCTCTCAAGGGTACTTGTACCGTGTTGGTGAATGTTGTTGACAGTGATGGTTCCAATCCATTGTCTGCTAGTGCTACGGTCACTTTAGTTTTGAATTCTCAAACTCCAACAGCAAGAGATGACAGATTCTCCATCAATCAAGGACAAACCATCAGAATCTTTGTTTCCCAAATGCTTGCTAACGATAATGACGAATTTGGAGGTGTTAGTGGACTCACCTTTGTCAATGTTTCTTGCCCTGACGCTTCTTATTGTCACAAGACTCCAAGAATTGTCAATGTGAATGGTCAAACTGCTGTTGAACTCGATTCTGATACCAAGTCATGTCAAGCTGACAAATTCAGATACACGCCAAGACCACATTCAATACTTATGTATCTGCCAACGTTTTCGTTGAATTCAAGAATTGTTATTGTCAATCCAAGATTGATTTCATCTTCTTATTGGACTCTTCAGGATCGATTGGTACGACCAATTTCAACTCGATGAGAACTTTTGCTAAACGTGTTACTGGTCGAATGAAGCTTGCTGCTGATGCTGTTCAAGTAGGTATTGTGAGATTCCACACGACAGGTGTTTGGACTTTGGGATTAACCACTGATGGAGTTTTGGTGAACAACACCTTAACCAATATGCCTTACGATGCTGGAAGCACAGCTCAAGTTCCTGGTCTCCGTGTTGCTGTGAATATGGCTTCTCAAGGACGTACCGATGCTGATAAGGTGATCTATGTGTTGACGGACGGTATGGCCAATGTTCCATGTTCATGCAGTCAATGTGAATCCAATGTGTATGGATGGGCAGCTTCACCAAGCATGTTCAAAGACACTGTTCAAAGTAAGATTATTGACAATGCAGCTCTTACTGCTGATCAAAAGAAGGCAGCTTACAGAGATCTTTGCAAGTATCAATATAGTGATACCAATTGGGCATTCAGTGGAAAGACATGTAGTTACTGTACTTGGGATTCTAATTCTTATTGTTTACCTTGTGCTGATGCTGTACCGTGGGCAAAGAAGGTCGGTACTTGGAAACGAGATGCACAAGGAATCGTTCCCAATGATCCAGATAACCCATTCAATGGAAATAATAAGGTTTCTTGGAAGATTGTTGCAATGGCTGTCGGTAATGCCATGTCAAATCCTGTCGGTGCCAGACAAATTCAAGGAATGAACTATGATCCTGCACGTGCCATGACTGTTTCATGGAATGATTTGGATAAGATGATGAGCGAAATTGTGGATCAATCATGTAACACCAATGATGTTCAAATTGGACAATAAATTGCTTTGGGTGAAATTGAATAATTTTCAAGGAAGTACCTGGAGAAAGCTAAATCATGAGATGTCCTGAGCGTTGACTTTTTAATAATTGTTGTGCAGTTGTTGATCTATTTCTCTGGGGAGTCTTTCATGGCATGGTTAATTTCCGTTGCACCCAGGGCTAACAAAAAAGGTGGTTTGAGGTAGCAGAACGATGAAGTGCTTTGGTGGCAAGGCCGCAGCATGTTAATGATTCAGTGTGAAGGATTGGAAGGCGTAATTCTTTACGAGGCTCAGTCTTAACTTGAGGGATGTATGTGTTGTTTAGTAATTGCTTATATTTCCCAAATAGGTAAGCGTAAGCATCTCCAGATGGTCAGTAGCTTGTTCATAACGTTCTGTTGAAGAAGAGAAGCTATCTCTACTGTGTTGAGTTTGATAGTCCCAATTGCATCGTAAGTACGAAGAGCACATGAATTTCAGAGATTCACCAGATAACCCTGAAAACAGATTTCTTGTTGTATCGTTTAGATTGATGAATTGGATGGTTTCAGGAGCGATGGGTTCCATTGGAAAAGAAATGCTTATTGGTTGTTGAGGGACTTGGTTTGTACAGTGAAGTGAGAGCCAACGGATTGTGGTTGAGCAACTTGTTCAAGAAGTGATTTCAAGGCTTGATTTCGTTACAGAAAAGGGCTTGGCACTGCGTCGTTGAGGTAATTTTTCTCGTAATGCTTCCCTCAAAAAAATTACAATTTTTTGGTTGTGCAGGCTTGTATACTTGAGGTCCAGCCGTCCCATTAGATATTGCATTTATTAAGGACAGATCGACTTGAAAATAGTGCTACTAACGCCTCAAAAGTTCAACAGATGTATTGTTTATAACCAATTCTTCTTGGCATCTCTTGTCCAGACTTGTAACAATTCAGTCGATCTAAAGATTCTCAACAAATTCAAATACATGGCCTCTTCCATTCCCAAATCTTTATCTTCTCTTGCCTTGTAAATATCTTGACAATAATTGAGTAACAAATCCACATTATCTAAATCTTCATAAATCACTCGTCCTACTAAACCACTGCTATAGAGACGAATGAATTGAGCAACGGCCAACACAAAGGATGTATAGAAGGTAATAATACCAAAACTACTAATGGCAGAAATAATAGAATTAGCTGCTACAATATTTGTACTTTGAATAAAGAAGAATGGTCCTCCTCTCACAGCATTTACATTTCCGGACTTTCTTGGAGGATAGAATTTGGTTGGTTGTGAACACGTCATGAACCATGAAACAAATCCAGGTGGGTTGTTGGCTGTGACATTTTCTGGAGTAATGTACTTGTTAGTGACTGTTAAAGTACAATTTGGAAGGTATCTCTCTTCTTCAACTGTGGCATACGCCAATGCAGAGTATTTGTTCATGACATAGGGATTGTAAGTGAATGGAATTGAAATACTCTCAGTAATACCATCATTGAAATTCATGGAGGACACATTGTAATTGATTAATTTAGCAAGTTGTAAACGTTTGTCCTTGCTCAAAATAACAGCTTGTCGACTCTCCAAGCTCAATTGTGTGGATGGACCTGCTCTGTTAATATTCAAATGCATTGTTAAATTGAGAGAAAGAGTGTCATTCAATAGAGCATCCACAAGACTGCTTCTACTTGGTGTTGAAATTAACCAGTAGCGTTCAGAATATGAAGCGAGTGTAAAGTTTTGAATTTGGAAGCTCGGATCATAATCAGCAAATAATCGTAAACCATTTCCATTAAAGAAATCAACAAAACTTTCTAGGGAATCGTCTGGATTCAGTCTATAGTAACGATTTTCATAGAGTGGCTCGAATCCTTCTAATCCAATGCTGACTTCAACAGTGTTCACCGTGTTGTAGCTGAGCGCTGGGTTTGCTGTAGAGTAGAATAGTAATGGGAAGAAGATAATCATGGAGAAGATGACAAAGAGTAAAAATCCACTGGTAGCTTTGGTAGTGAGGAAAATTCGATTTCCGAATCCTCTAGCTTGCAAAATTTTGTACTCCAAGTCACATTTTCTCTTATATAAAGCACTATAAATATCTTCAAATTTAAGATATTCATAAAAGTTAAGAGTAGTGTCAATAAAAGTCCAATCTAAGAGTGTCTTCAATTCAAAAACAAATGGAATTGCTCTGTAACCAAGATAAATGTACTGAGCAATCCAGAAATATGATCTTGTAAAGAATTGAGTATATCTTCGTTTTGGATATCCTGTTCGAATTTGAAGGGCAGCCAAGAATAAATACACACACTTGATGAAGAATAGAATCTTGAGCAATACAATTCCAGTAGCATTCTGATTTCTGTAAATGATGATATACGACACAATGTAGGCAATGTGATAAATGACCACAAGTAGTGTGTGGAAAATTAGCTTGGCAGTAACACTTGCAAAAAGATATAACACTCTCTCGATACAAATCTCAATAAAGAAAAGGAACAAAATAATAACAAATGCCCCTGATAACTCGTTGGATTTGATAGCGCCCAATGTCTCATCGGCGGCTCTACCACTCATACTTGAATAACTGAAGAAGAAGAAAACGAATGCAATGATCTCTACCGCAACTGTGACTACATAATAATCAATACCGAGTTTGAATTGGTCATTCACAACAGCTTTGACATTTCTAACAAGCTTCTTAAAGGCTCTCTTCACAAAGTGTTCCTTCTTAGCCTCTTCCTTCTTTGCATCTTCTTCTTCCACATCAATGAATTTAACAGTCTTACTCTTCTTTTTAGGCTCTTTGTTTGTGTCCGTGTCAGACTGTAGTCTTTCAGATACAAGCTCAATCGACGTTGCAGTATCAGATCTTGCCCTAGTGGTAGTAGGTTGTTCAACAGAAAGTTTTTGTTCAGAAGAAGCAAGCTCTGCCGTTGTGCTACCAGCAACATTTTGTTCCACTTTGTCAGTCGTACTAGCTGGTTGTTGGCTCGATGTGGCAGTTGATTGGCCTGTGGTTGAGGTTGTTTGATCTGTGACATTGGCTTCTTTGGATTTCTTCTTCTTTCGAGAACTGGTTTTCCATTCACCACGATTTCTACTCACTTCACGATGGAAGAAAATGGCCAACATGATCAACAAGTACATGACAATATCGGACAACAGAGCTGTACTTGGTTGCCATCCCAATAAAAACACAGCTGGATCTGTATCATTGGTTTTCATGGAATCTGGTAAGGCAGCTTGGATAAGATACAGAATATATTGTACGGCAATCAAAAATTGAGCCCAAATCAACATGGCTTCATAATAATATCGGTGTGGATATGGATATTGCATAGCTGCGTAAGTAAATGCGCAAAAAGTGAATATCAAATTAAAATAGGTTGGAGCATAGAGAACATTCACCAACATGGCAAAGAAGCAAATGACATCGGTGTTGTTGAAAAAGAGCTTGGTAAGAACAATCAAGAGTTGTCGAATTTTGAGAGCGATTGGAACCCAATTGAACGGTTTCTTTTTCATGTCAGGATGAACTTTCAATTGATCCAATTCTTGTTGCATCACTTCATCAAGATTAACATGTGGAATTTGCTCTGGTTGCTCCTGTGATACTTCTTCATCCTTCTTCTTGTCTTCTGTTAATTTGATTTCATCCAAAAGTTCAACTTTTGTGCTAGATTTTTCTTGTTCCTTTTCCTTATGTTCAATATATTCATCAATAGCTTCTCTAATGATGGCATCCAAATTGACACGATATTTCTTTTCTATAGTGGCATTGTCCATCCATGAAATTCCAATAAATATTTGTACTCGATTTGTGAATAAATCAGTGAACATGTAAATGTAATGGCCAACATAGGCAAAAATCATGGCCATAACCTTTTTCAATTTGAAAGAGAAAGGATATTTGACTTTGGTTTCTTGTTGTTCCTTGACACCATCTTTGGATGCTTCGTGTGCTGTGTTTTCTTCTTCAACAATCTTTTGAATTTGCCTGCTCAATATATCGTTGATGGAATCAGTTTTAACATGAGTTTTCACAAGATTATCTAAATTTGTGGTTGGAGCTCCAAATACATCTCCCAAATCTACAATTCTATCATGAGGAGCAATCTTGGAAACGATACTCTTCATAACCTGTTGAATTTCTTCCTTGGTTACATTGCTTGGCATAAATTCTTGAGTTGGGTCTTGTGGAATATCAATCAGTCCTCGTTCAAAATTAATGGGACTTCTCTTGGAAGCCACTTTGACTTGTTTGAAGTTTTGTAAATTCTCTAGAGTGGAAACAACTTCTCTCATCTTCTTTTGGAATTTATGCTCAGCACGCTTCAATAGTTTCTTCATCAATGTTCCTTCCTTATTCACATTGGAAACAATTCTCTTTCTGATTTTTGCTGATTCTGCGCTTTCCATATCAAGCAGCTCACTAATTGCAAGTACGAGAATGGCTCTCTCACGTTCAATTTTTTCTGAATTCTTAGCATAGGTATTGACCACTTTCGAGTATTCATCTTGAGCATGTGCTTGCGATCGTAAAATGTTTGGAAATCCGAAGCCTTATTCACTTCATGGAAACTCTTCAAAGCTGAGCGATTGGCTTCACGTCTCTTCTCGGAGAAGAGCTCTTCTGAAAATCTTGAGAGAATTTGAGCCGCTCGGTGAGCTTGGTTCAGCTTGTACTTGGAAGCACGCTCATGGTTCTCACGGTATAACAAGTTTACAAAGTGTATGTAATCCTCGCTTTCAAATAGAAGTATCTGAATGTAATACAAGCACACGACAACTATCTCAGAGGCAAGCTTTCAAATCCTCTTCTCTTTAGACCAAATAAAACGCATACATTATTCACCCAGCCTGTGGTGTCGTTGTCTGAGCTCCAATTAATAGGGTCTCCAAGCAACACGATTGGTATTTGATAAATTGCGTCAATGACAAAGGAAATGAAATAGAAAATTCCAATTCCTCTCCAAAAAGGAACTGATCTCCAATAAATTCTGTTAAATAAATTGAGATAGAACAAGCAAAGAACCATCTGAACTAATTTGATAACAGTTGAGTCTATCGCAGCATCAATAAACATCACAATCAGCACTAAAAAGCAAAAGAATCTGTAAATAAATAACTTGATCTTGTACCACAACTTCTTTTGATTTTCTGGTGACGTGAAATCCTTAATTTTCTCAATTTTTCCAGTATCGATATTTCTTCTGACAAGACTACTACTATCCAACTGCACAATGAGATTACCTTCAACTTTTTGAGTGCGTTCCAGGAATTTGGAGACCAATTCGCCTCTTTCACGTTTTGGCAACTTTTCAGGTTGTGAAATTTCAATATGTTGAACCCTAGCATACATTCCTTTGAAGAAAACTCTTGCCTGAAGAGCCATAAAGAACATCATCAAGTATAAAATAGCCACAATATACTCCGTATTGTTAACATCAGAGGATCCTCCTAAATTTAAAATGATATATCGACTGAAAACGGGAATGTTCATCATGGTTCCGTAAAATTGGAGACTTTGCACAATGTTTAGCCTAAAGAAAAATAGGATAAGCATGTTAATATCAACTACCATCACAAGGAAGATCCATCCTCTACTCAAGATCTTATTTTTCTTTCCTGTGAAGAAACAAACTCCAAATACAATCAAGTAAACGGCTCCCCACAAAGTCTGAATGAGTGACAAGCTTCCCAACAACAATGTAAAGAGTGAAATCTCAAATCCAAAGTCATCATAGAAATGGTTGAATGTATACTTGATTGTTCGTGTTACTTTGGTTACGAACTTCAATGCCTTTCTTTTGTAAGTATTTTTGAAATTTTCCTCATTCTCCCCAGAGTTTTGTTCGCTTCTTCCTCAGCATAGAGTTTATCGAAATCTTCTCTGTTAATGTAAATTGTGGTTCTTTTACGGAGAATCTTTCTCTTACTTCCCAAAGCAGAAGCCTTTTTCTCTTCTTCAGTCTTGTTTGAAGGTGTCAAGCGGGCCTCAGCTTCCAAAAAGAGATGGCCCTCTTCGTAGAGACCTCGTCGTTTCAGAGACTTCTCCCAACGGAACGTGACTTGTTGTAGAAGAGCAGAGATGAAGACCAAAAGGCTAGACCATAAAACATTTCCAACATATTGATTTGGAGTTGTGGCTGCATCGACCAATCCAATATAATCTAACCAGGTACAAATTCCAGAAGATTTGCCAAAGTTTGTCACTTGATGTTGAATAATGGCTCCCAGTGCATTATTACACAATCCATGTGTGAAGAATGGGTGTTGATATGCATATTTAACCAAAATGATTGCACTACTGTAGAAAGAAATAATGAACCAAATCTTGCTGGCAATAACTGGAGCTGGAGCAAATACCAAAACCAAAACTAAATATATCAATCCAATAATATTTGGATTAAAGTGTGCAGCCAAGAATAAGAAAATAATCAATAACTTGGGAGTGTGCATGACACAAAATCGTTTCAAAACTAAAAATGTCTCTAATAAAACACTGTCAACCTTTTCTGAAAATATAATCTGTCTCTCTACTTGACATTACTAGGATCCTCTTGTATGGTATCCACAATTTCATCGACAAGAGATGGATCCTCTTGCTTCTTTTGATCTTTTTCTTTTTGGTTCTCTTGGCCTGCACATTCTTCCTTGATTAGTTTCATTCGGTTTCGTCTTCTCGAAATGACGTATTGGAAGTATTTTAGCTGAATAATGGTTAATACAGCTATGACGGTAAATGGTAAAAGACTAACATTCTTGTACTGATATTTGTAGAGACCAATGCTTCTTGGAGTTATATAGCCATAGTACGGAGGAATGTACACAGATTTATCCTCTTCATGCTCTCGTATTAACTGCTGAGCTCTTTCTACCTCTGGTAATATGCTTTGAATGTATGAGTAAAGAGATGGAAATTGATAGGCATATTCCACTACAAACACAAATGTGCTATAAAATACAAAAATGTACCATGAAGCAACGAACACTTTGAAAAGTCGATATCCCATCTTATTAGATGACGAGGTGGCGCTGCTGGACACTACGTTCAATGTAAAGCAAATCATTACAATTACTAAGAACAAGAATCCGATCCAAGATGCCTCCTTCTGAAGGAAAATAAGCAAAAACACTGCAAAATAACTTAGTAAAGTGCCCAAAAAATACAATAATTCTGTTTCCAAGAATATTTTGTCCCAAACCATTTTACACTTCTCAACAAAGGTGTGAAGCGTTGCATTTTTCTCCTTTGTGAAAAGTTCCCATCGATCAAAGCTCGTTTCAATGTTAACATTTCCAACATTTTTAACATTTGTGATATGATATTGAATGCTTGTGAGGATAAGAATGAAGATGTGCCAAATTAATCCTCTCCAAAACACTCCAAAGCTGAATGTCTTGTCCATGTTATCGATGGTTAGGAACGCAGGATTGAAACCAATAATTTCATATGGCAGATCAACAATCTCAGGAGCGTACCAAACATTGAAGAAATAGAGAGCAATAATCACAAATTGGCAATACAACACTAGGACAATCCATGTTTTTCTTGCAAAATTTGGGAATATAAAGTATGTTGAGCAAAATATTACTAACAAGATGTTAGTCAGCGAACCCATGCTTTTCAAATACTTACAATAAATAGCATGCAACAAGTCTGCATTTTCTGAGGTCAAATCAGCAAAATAACAAACAATCAAGCTCAAGTAGAAGCTGTTTCTAACAAATAAAATCAATAAAACTTTCCAAAAGTAGTCTAGAATAAGTACTTTGAAGAAGTTAAGAACTTGCTTTGTTTTCTTCCAAACGAGCTCTAAAGTTTTTTGTTTCTTTTCCTCTCCATCTACCTCACCGAGATTGTTATCTGCTTCATCTTTCAGCTTATCCAACTCTGTCATGTCAACAGACTCCACAACAATTTGAGGAGGTCTTTCTGTCACTATTGAAACGGACTCACGATATGAATTTGAGGTCTGGTCATTTAAAGGAGATGCTGCAACTTCACCCAAATCACTTTCACTCTCATAATAAAATGCACTTGAGATTGGTCTTGGCTTTGAAGGAGACCTTTCGAGGTGATCTTTTTGTAGTAGAGACATTTTTTGTTTTTCAGGAGAATCCGTGTCGTAGTAATCCACATCGTTATCGTCAAAGTGTTGATAATATTGTGTTTCATCAGATTCATTAGAATTTACAGCACCACGATAAGGATTATGTTTGGTTTGGGCATGTGAACCACGGTTTACAAGTCGTTGAACCCATGAAAATGATGGTTTAACATTCATAGATGTTACTATACGTTATATACCAAAACCAACCAAATTCGTGACTTACCTGTGGTTGCCTTTTCCTCTTCTGCAATTTTCTGAGTACTTATCTTGCCACTGTTTTTAACATCCTTGTCATAATCGATGAGTTTGGAGAATAAACTGACACGAAGTGTAAGACCTAAAAACAATGTTAGTAAAAGCTGCCCAAAAAGAACGAGTACAAGAACAATCGATCTTCCATTCACACTAATGTCAGTAATAAAAGCTCCAACTGTTGTGCTCACAATTACTCGGTAAAGAATGCCTTGAACAGGGTAGAATATGAGACCACCGCTGCCTGATGGGTTGTAAACTATTTGATTTCACAAGATTGATAGTGTCACATATTGTTGTTATTGAGTCATCACATTGAATGATTACCTACCATTATCTGACATTTGTGTTGTTTTGGGAGAGTATGCAGAAAATTCAGGAAATTGAAAAACATATTGAGCGCTCAAATATAAGATACTCCAAATATAGCATATTGGAAGCAAGAACAGCATAATCTTGTTTGGCCTCAATGTCGAAGAAGGAGCAAGAACCAATCCCAAATACATGAACAAGAGATATGGTAAACTGGACAAACTTGGAACTGTTAACACTACGCAAATAAGAGCAATCAATAAAATATATAAAATAGATCTTTGCAAGTAGTATAGCATAAAATTACGGAATCGATGAGAGGAGGCAAACAATGAGTTTGTAGATGTCTGTGTAGCAGTTTCCATAATTTCTACAAGTCTTCTGTATTCAGACTTGTAATAAATATCTTCATAATACTCATCTGAATTTTCCTTCACGTCCTTCCTCATAATCTTTTTGGAGTACTCCATCAAAAACTTTGAAATTTGTTTTTTCAGCTTATTTTCCTCTAAAGACTTGGCAAAATATTGGCTCATAAAGTTGCAGGAAAGTATAAATGTCAAAAGAATGAAAACTAAAAACACGTATCCAGTATAGTACTTTGAAAAATAGTCAAAATTCTTAAGGTTTCCATCAATGTCAAAGAATCCAGCCATTTTTCCATATGGATCTGTTAGAATCATCTTTGAAAACTGGCCAACAGTTGCCAAAGAGTTGTATTGAAATCTTGTCAAGAAATAGAAAATCAACAGAAGCATGGAATAGGCTTGATTCAAAATAAATAAAGTGAGTGTGACTCCTGTCTTCAGCTTGATGTTAAAACTTGTAAAAGTAATAACAATGAACGACATTGAAAGGTAAAATACGCTCACGAACCCAGGATAAAAACATGCCGTGATCATGCATGAGAGAGTGAACAGCAATACCTTAAAATCATGAATCGAAATGTGTTTTTGTGGCACTACTGTTTTTGCATTCTTGTCTGCCATTGTGCCAATATTCTCAACCTTGTTCTTGAGATTCTCCAATGTTGTTGTGATCAATTTTGGCTTTTTGGCAAAAACTCCAGGAAGTTCCCACATATTCATGGTTGCATATGGTAATTTAGGAATTACTTCTACTGGTTTAGTTTGAGAAGGGTTTCCCATGGTCGTGTTGGAAGTTGTCACAACATCGGTAACTACATCTTCTGTTTGCATTCTATAGGGCGTTTCAACAGGTTGACCAATCTCAATCTCCACATTATCTGATGATGTTATCGAGAGTGGTTTGTTAGCAGGAGATTTGTTTGACTCTTCTGACATTATTACTTTGCCCTTAATTGATGTGGGAAGTGCTTTTTTAATTTTGAGAGGGATACCATCCCTAATCAAGCTTCTTCTCTTTTTCCACAGCACTGCCAAAAATATGAATACTAATAAAGAAAATACTATCAGTAAACAATCGGGGAGAACATGAATAAGGATTTGATCTAAACCTTTGCCAGATAACCTAAAGTTTGATGGTAAATAGGTCACGCCATGTGGAAATTAAACCATAAAATAACTTACTTTGCAAATCCAACATCTCTCAAAATATTTTCCTCATCTGTACCCAAATTAGAGAGTGCGCTCAGCACTATATGACCAATCATACAAGAAACAGCAAGCAAAAATGAAAGAATTAGATTGTAAAATCTTGGAATCATCATCCATATGTAATTGATTGGCACTCGCTGAAAGTACGGATAATAACTTGGGGCAAGGTTGTGAATAAAGAAAATCAAGAGATATCCCATATTGATAAATGATGGTCTGATAGCAAAGGCTATTGGAAGATTCAGACACAAGAAATGATGTGAAAACATTGTGTGCAGTAATTAACACAGTGAGTAGTACAAATACAAAAATGGAAATTGTCAACAGCGCCCATAAGATGTCAAAAATTATTTCGAAATTAGTGTTGTCATCATCATACATAACACATTTACATACCCACAATTAAAGATAAATAATAAAGAACACAAATCACAACTGTTACGACTTCCAACACAAATCCTCCTCCCAAAACTTCATCGCTCAACTCTTTCATTTGACCCAAAGCTCCCAAAGATGTCTGACTTGTTTGGTCAATACTCGATTGGTCATCTTGCAGTTCAATATTAGAAGTAAAAGAGCCAGCTGCAGATGTGTTCAACACGGTTGACATGATATCAGATTTTGAGTCCTCCATTACCAATCCTTGTTCCTTTTGAATCATGTCAAATAATTGTTGTAATTGTGTAGAAGGCTTCTTTGTTTCAGAAGAATCATAATCATCATCGTAATCATCATCAGCACTTTCTCCGAGAATATTTTCATTCTTTTCAGACGCCGATGATATCACCACACTGGATCGTTTGACCTCCAATGGCGATGATGGTATCATGGTGGATAGTTATTGTCGGTCAATGAATATTGTTAATGATGATAAACGTTCCGAAGAGAAAATAAACTTTGAAAATCAAAAATCCTCGTCTTGTTGTACTTATGGTGAGACGAGCTGTTGGCGTGATCCGAATCACCGCACGGTCCTCGTTCAAAAATTTTTTTATGTTGTTACACAATATTTTCCTTAATGATGAGGCTTTATTGAAATCAACTACTTCACACACAACAACTACAGAGTTACGTAATCAAATGTTCCATTATCTTTTTACATAAATTTTGTCTCATTGTGGAGTGAGGTCTTTGTAAAGACGCTATATTCATTTCAACGTGTGAAACTTGACTGAAGCATGACACTCTTTCACACTGAGGTCCATAAAATCCTGAATTACAAGTACACAATCCATTTCTACACACTTCCCTCGTCCACTACAGGCCAAGGGATTATTTCCTTCAATTCCAAAACACTTGGGAATTTCACATTTCACACCCGAATATCCCTCTCGACATTGACACAAATCCGATCCCACACAACTTCCATGTGAAGAACACACCGTCGAGTTTCCTGAAAAGATGCCAAAACATTTGACTTGTTCACAAAATTGACCTCCATACTTGTTGGGATCCACACACAGACAGGTCTCTGGTGCCATGCAAGCTCCTCTTCCACTGCAGACTAATCCGAGTTCATCTGCTCGAATGCCATTGCACATGGGTTGAGAACAATCCAAACCTCCATAACTAGGAAAGCATTGACATGTGTCTTGAGAGAGACATGTTCCTTGAAAATTGCAAACACCTGGGTCTGAAGGTAACAATCCAAAACATGTGAATGGTTGTGCATAAACAAACAGATCGTTTGAAAAGTGGAGTGGAAGAAGCAGCAACAGGGACGGGAGGAATATTGAAAAGTAAGGGATCATCCTAAAAAACGAGGCATGTACACTGTTACAAGTTGAAGAAATCAGAGGTAGTCTCAGTACGTTCGTTGAATGCAATAGTTTTTGGAATGTGGATAACTGAAAGGGTGGAAAGTAATAACGAATCTTTTTCGAGTAACCAGATGACGAAGATGAATGGTATTCTGCATGTGCGTTCATTGTCGAAGCAATTTTTTCAATCATCTTTGGAATAGTTTTGTTACGTGTTTGTAAACACTCTAAAAGGTGTGAATGAATACTGTGAAAGAATGCCCACTTATCGTCAATACGAAAAGATGTTACTCCATGCCAGATTATGTGATAATACGTAAAAGTGAGTGCAGGTGTTCCTTCGTAATATTGACTTTGTTCGAACACCAGTTGTGCTCAATTGCAATGACAAGCAATTCCGAAAGTCAAAATAAATTTTTCACATGATCAAACAATTCTTGTCTGTTTTTTTGGATTCTAACTCTTCCAAAAAGAGACCCATTAAGGCTTTGCTATCATGAAATCTAAGACACCCGTAATACTCACGACACTTTCTCACAACAGTAAAGAAAGCTTGGTCAACGTTTTTTCCCTCTTTGGCACACGTTTCAATAATACAATAATTTTTCAATCGTAATTTCTGTCCAACTTGTTCTTCTGCGTATACTGTATTGAAATATCTGTCAGATTCCAAATCTGATTTGTTTAAGCATATCACAACTGGAAAGTATCTAGTTTTCAAAATATTAATACAGCATGTCATCATTTCTTCAAGTATCTCGATGGACATCATGGAATTGATCGAACAAACGCCAATAATTCCATGTGATTTCGAAAAAATGTCCTTCTTTGTTTGAAAGCTCAATTCGTCCATGCCCAGTATTGTGTCAATATCTAAGAGACATGCCTTTGAGTCAATTTCATAACGGTTGGCTCCGTAAAACAATAGTACCTATCATAATCGAATTCATTCCAATACTGTTTGGTAGAAAAATACAAGTGTAAAGATCTTCTGCCACAACCACCATCTCCAATTAAAGGGATTGAGAACTTTTCCGTTGATGATGCATCAGTGCTTGGGGATGGTGTCTGAGTTGTTCTTTCGGATAGCTTCCGTTTTTCTTTTGTTTTTTGATATTGTTTCAGTTGTAGATCTTTGAATCGGGAGAAATCGGAAAAGGCTTTTTTCCAATGATCATCATAGATGGCTCGAATTCTTTCTTGGTAGAATTCGTAAACATCATGACCAACGTATTCCATGAAAATAAATTTCCAAAACCTTCCAAATAATTGAGCAATTATTTGATGAATTTCAGTGTGGCGTTGATGGCGCTCCTTCTTTGTTAATTTACTCCTCATGCTTAGGATTCGAAATATCATTTCGTACCTGCATACACTCCGAACATGATCAGTAAATAATTTTGGACGCAACTGATCTTTCCAAGCTGATTGATTTTTTTCTGATGACACTTCTATGTCTTCTTTACCTAATACATTAACGTGTACATGATGATTTATGGTCACTACTGATAAATATTCAAAGATTTGATAATACAGTTCCAATGGTAAATCTGTGATTTTGAAAATTGGCATTTTTTGATGGCAAGTTCACCAAACGCGTCGCATGATGACAAAAACACCCAGATGAAAAGTTTTTAATACTGTTTTCTTACTTGCTGCGGAATGATGAATGGATTTCATCGAAAAGGTGCTTGACGTTTTCATTATACATGGGTTGATACGTGTAACTCTTGATAGAGGCAATCTTTTTAGAAGGCAACAACAATCCGGTTTGATGCATGACCAAATTTTCACCAGTCATACCATCTACCATGACATAGACCATAGAGAAAGCGTCGCTACCATCTTTGAGTTTGATAATTTCATCTCTCTTAATTTCTACTGGGGCACCACCAGAATATAATTGAACCATTTGTAATTCAGCCTTAACAAGTTGAACCAAACTGTCCAAGTCAGAAACAGGCATCATTTGATTTGGCTCGGCAATGGTAACCAATGTTTCCAAAGGAAGGCTACTTTCATCGCCTTGAGTCAAAAGTGTCACTACTGGATTATCAGAGCTATTTTCCTTGACAATGGATTGCAAGCTCACTGGTTGGGAAATCTTAAAATTGAATTCGCTATTCTCGTAAATTAAATGTTCAGTGCCGGCAGGATCAACTTCATCGAAGAGTTTCATCTTCTTGATCATGGTAACAAATTCAACATTAAACTTCTCACTAACTTGTGGTAATGATCTTCCCAAAATAGTGTAAACTGTTGATCCACGTTGGAAATAAACTTCAATAAAGTCATAAACATGTTGAATATCTGCCTTTTCTTTCTCGCTTGCAACATAGGAATTGCATTTGGCAGAGTATGTGATAATTTCTCCATTGCAAGTACCAATCTTCATGTGTCCAACGTTGTGGTACTTCTCCTTGGATGAATGAGATTGTTTTTGTTCTTGAACAAATTGTTCAAAATCAACAGATCCGTTTGAAATGATAACAATTTCTCTATCAATTAGCTCATCCTTTGAATAGTTAAACAAGTAGGTTTGAACGTCCTTTCCACTGAGGTAGAGTGCACGATCATTAGCATTTCCGGTAGCCAAGAAGCTAGTACTTGGCAAATGAAGAATATATCCAAGCTTATCATTTCTGTATGAAACCTTTCCGAACAATTCTGCTTTTTGAAGTGTGATTGTACGAATAAGATTCTTGGTTTGTTCAATCTTGGTACTGAATGTCTTTAAATCAGTACAAATATGTTGAACCATGAAAACTTTGCTAGAGTCAAGTGGATTCTTGAAAGCAACAGCGAAAATTTTCACTTTTTGTTGGCCAGACAATTCGGAGATCATTTGGCAAGCTGGAATACCATTAACCTTCACGTTATCTTTCTCTTCTTCAACTTTGAATGGTACTTGAGTTTGAGCAAGGGCAGAAACGTTATTCTTTAAATATTGTTTAATATCAAGTTCTGGAGGAACATCTTCAATCGTGATCATTGTTGCATTTGGATCACCTCCCATCATCATCATATTCATATTACTTGTATCTACAAGAGTGATTGTAGTGATTGGACCTTGAGAATGAACTTCAACTTCATATCTTGTTGGCATCTTGAAGGAAATACCAATCTTTTTATGAGAATAACTCTTCCATGATTGTGTTGAAGGCACTGAATCAGCCTCATCATACAAGATGAATTCGGGCTCTACAGGTTCAGATGTGGCCACTTCTTTTGTTGGCTTCTTTTCTGTGGTAGTGTTCTTGATGCTAACGGCCAACTTTTTCGTTGATTTATTCTTTGAGAAGACCGAGTAGAGAACAAACCCAACAACTGAAGCAGCTGTGGTACCGAGAACGGCAGCAAGACCCTTGTGTTGCTTCAAGGCATTCAAAATACTTTCCCACAAGGAAGGTGATGATGTCGAAGAAGATGCGGAGGAAGGGGTTGGTGCCATTTTTTCTAAATCGCTCAAAAAATAATTTCTTCTTAATAATGATTGAACGGAAATTGATCACCAACGTGCAAAAGCTTTTTTGCGATTAATGTGGTTGAGTAGTAGCAGTAATAATTGTTGATTTGATTTATAATTTCATGGAAGACCTATCAAAAAAAATGTCTTGCAGAGATCGGCTGTTGCAACTCAAACATCTGCTTGAAACACCAACATCGGAAACCAATCTAAACGAAAACAATTCATCATTCTGGAGCATTCATAACATTGCAAGATATGTGAGTGATGTTCTAAGATTAGTGAGTGTTTCTTTTGAAACACTACGAAATTCCTTCATCTCCGATTCAGAAGCAAGTCATTCGAAGGCTCGTACCATGTTGGAAAATAATTTAACTCTTCTCATCCAGACAAAAAACACAGAGCCACAAAACATTACAACTGCTGTCAATGCTGCTAGAGATGAACATCGAAGAAAAATGTTTGACTGCTTCAAAGAAGCAGAGAAGTTTCCTGAAAGAATGACAGCATGTATTGACGAAAAAAGTTTAATAGATCTATCGAATACTGTGAGTGAATTGAAAGAAAATGAAAAATTAGACGAGCTGAAGGATGAGGTTTTGAAATATTTTGACTCACAAGCGAGTAAGGTGTACAATAGGGCTGCCCAATTAGCCATGGGAGTAGTGATTTTGAGAGGAGTCATGAGTTTGTATAATAGTGTTCACTCCATGAAAGAATATTCCAAATATTGCAATGCTAACATTGCAGTTCATCATCAAATTCTTTCGAATTGTGAGGCAGAAATTTGTGATATCATTGAAGAAGCTATTCAACATGTCGATGATTTTGATGACATGATATTTAACAAACTCCTTCTTGATATTGGAAGAATGAATCGACTTTTGGAGACGCAAATGTTGTCCATCAAGTTGGACATCAAGCGATGTGAAGAACAACAAACGAGTGCCCTTATGAGTGGATTAGAAGCATCGATAGGAGTTATTGGATCGCTATTCTTTTCTTATTTGAATTGGAGAAATATGTCAAACGGCACAAAGTTTTTCAACTTAGCAGCTGTAGCTGTTGGCTTGGGAAATATTGTGTACGGGCAAACAAGAGCCTACAATTCGTATCATAGAATTCTGAATAACTATCAGCATTCACGTCTTGAATATGAAAAATTTAATGGGCTATCTCTGGAGCTCAAAAAAATTGTAAATGAAATGCAGTTAAGGAGTGAACTGGGTAGCAAGATGATGTGATCGAACTTGAATCTTTTAACAAAGGAAAGAGCTCACTCTGGAATCCACCTGTCTTTTTCCGACAAAAACAATTCACCCAACTCCTGGCCGATTAAAAAAATTTGGACAATCTCTGGTTGATTGCTGACGTCCCTTCACAAAAGTCACCTTTCTGTCAATCCAAGTAAATTTTGGTTTAGATACTCGGATTAGAAAACATATCGAAAAAAACGAGAGTGTTGAGTGATTCACACCACTCGTTTCTCAACGGTTGATTGCATCTCCTTCCACAAACTTTTAATTCATCATTGCATTGGCTTACAATTTTTGAGTTCCATTAAACATTACAAAAACAAATCAACCGGGAGATTGTTCAAATAATAATAACATCAATAATTATTTATTGAATTTATTTACCAAACAACAACAAGATGAGACCATCTAAAAACCATCATGGAACTCAACCTCCTCCTTCCAACAGCAACAACAATAATTTAGGTAACAAAATCTCTAATATGAGTCATGGTGATTTGTTGGATTTCTTTCTTTCGGATGTAGCTCCTCCTGCGACCACTATTGCAACAATTAATAATAACAATAATACTGGTCAAACGAATAATCAAAATTGGTTGAACAACACTCAGCAACAACCACCACAGCAACAAAATGCCTTGTTGTTTCCTACTTCATTCCCTGTTAGTGGAGGAGGAACTCAGAGTAGCAGCAGTGGTGGAGGCGGAGGATTTAATCCAAGAGCAAGGCAGATGCCAACACATACGCAACCACCACCATCAACCACATCCAATAATAACACAATGATTCAAAATTATAATATTAACAATAATGGAAGAGTGAGAGATTCGAATGAATCATCATCCGTTTCATTACACCATCACCAGCCTCAACATCATCATAGCCATCATAATCATCATCACCATAATAATACTCATCATGTATCTCACGTCCATCACTCAACAACAACAGGCTCATCATCTCTAAATATCTCCAACAATGCCAGCAGCAATTCAGCAAGCTCACTCATGCCTCCACCCCCTTCCCGTGGTGATATTGGAACTGCACTGGCAAAGAGCGTTACAGAATTTGAGACAAGTTTTGATGATGACTTTGCAACTCACTTTGATAGTCCTACAAGGATGGAGAGCTCAAGACCTCAGCCACCATCCACAAACATTGTTCCTACTCCATTGTTGAATGCTGGCGGTAACAAGTTAGATCAAAAAACAACAACATCCACTGCCGAATCTGTAAATAACAAGAACAGCACACAAAAAGAAGCACAAAACATCGTTTCTACATCATTGACTCCTTTGCCTCAAATCAAAGAAGTCACCAAGTCTTCCGAGTCACTCACATCTATCAGTCAAAAACATCCACAATTGAATATTTCACTTGAAGCGATTCAGAAACATAAAATTCAAGAACCTGCAGCAACATCTTTGGCAACAACTACAAGCGGTGTTCCTAGTCTCAAGAAAGAAAACAGTAACTTGAGCTCCAACAGCACAACAGGAAATACTTCAACAACAGTGGAAAAGCCAGTTTCTAGAATGGAAACTTTGAAAAATTTAAACGATTTGACACCAAATGGAAAATGTCAGCACAAGTGTCAGTTACCTGGATGCATTTGTTATTGCTCTTTCGATCACTCCTCCGAAAAGTACAAGGAATTTATTGAGAATGAAAATGGAGGTGTCGATTTTCACATGTGCAGCAATGCTCACTTTTGTCCAAAATCATGCTCTCACCGTGGATACTGTGAAATTAAGGCTGAAGCCAAATATAATGATGTTGGATTGAAACACCTATGCAGCAAAATGCTCAAGCCTTACAAATTTGTACACGAAGGAAAATGTATGTGTTACAATGATGAAGATGTTAATGTGCAACCCCGCAAGCACTTTTGTACAAAGAAATGTCCTGCTTGCTTGTCCATATGCAGGTTAGTAGTATTTTACGGATTGACATGCAACAACGCAAATATTGCTTTTCCCAAACATTCATCACTGCTACTCTATGTCTGTAATAATGGAATTTTTATTTTGGAATCAACTAAATGTAAAATATTTTATAACTGAACAGGAAAGAATATGGTCATGATAAACACTCGTTTTGGATTTCAAAACGATCCGTAGATCCAAAATCTAGACAAATAGATTTTGAATCACTTACTTTGAAAGAACAAGAGGAATTATTGCTTCATGATACAGAACATACGAACATGATCAACACAATATTTGTGACAGATTCCAAGCTGCTCAAAAACAACGCTATTGAAATTCCATACATTTATCAAAATCAAGAGAGAACTCTACGATTCTTTCCTGGACAAAACGGTGCAAAATTCACATGTGAAACTTATTGCAGAGTTCTTGGACGTGGTCATACCTATCTCACACTTTGTCATCACGAACATGCTAAACGAATTGCAGCGATCGAATCGACCAATAGCTCCGCATCAGATCTTTCAAAATTATCTTTGGATGGAGATTTCATTTCCAGCAAGAGATCTGCCTCAATGAACAAATCACCAAGTAATGGAGATTTTGTGACTCCTAAAAACAGTGATTCAAGCAAAATACAATTTAGCACACCAAGTAATACGGCTACAGCCAACAAGACCGAAGCCAACGTACCAAGATCTCGCTCATATGGATCCTACCTTTCTACTATGGGTTCAGAACCGCCATCCACTTCTGAAATTCCAAGTCTTACTGTTGAGGAATCCAAGCCATCTTCCTCTTCAATTATTCACACGGCATTGGAGGAGTACCAAAAAGAGTACCCTCATCAAATACTAACACAGGAAGTGGTATCATTCACAGCGGAATTGGAGGAGTACCAAGAGGTAATTCTGTTATTAGCATCACTAGCTCAACTGCAACCAACACCACTGACAGTGGTAAAGGAAGCACAAAATCTCAGTCTCCAAATTCCATGACTAATCAATCTAGCACAAGCACGTCATCGAACCTTTTGTCTATTACCTCTTCAAGTGGTGTACAGCCTTCAATTTCGCCAAGAGGTCCGCAATTATCACCAAGATATGGCAGAGAAGATTCATTTATTATGGATACCGAGTTTAGTGACTCTGAAAAGGATGCAGCAAACGGATGCCCATTCACTGGTGAGTTGAGTTTGATGGCCACAGGACGTAGACACTCTTCAATGAAATGCGAACATATGGATGAACTTAAGCATGACAAGTTTTGGGATTTGTGTGGATTTGTTGATCCTTGCAAAAAAGCTTGCATGTCACCAGAAGAATTGCGCCAGTTCAATTTGTGTCGTGTTCAAACCGTTTTCGATTCAAATCAAGCATTGGAGTACTGTAAAAGACACGTTTCTCATGAAGTTTTGGATTCCAGCTCTCTTGATTATTTGGAAGATATTGCCTTGTTGGCAGAACGTTTTCCAGCAAGAGATACTGGCTGCATTTTCTCACCAAGCGGTCACTTGTTTAAAGCTCAACCAAACTCGGGCTTCCACCACTATATCTTTATTGACGTCAGCAAAAACATGTCAAGTCAAGATTTTTGCCCTTCTTTCCCAGTTTTCAAGCCTTCTACTAAAAGCTTAAAGCAAAGCGAAAAATCTGAAGATTACTCTCATTTCACAGCCTATGACAACAGACTTGGTTGTGCTATTGAGATTGCTCTGAAGTTTTTACAAATTCTTTACAAACTTCGACCTTCTGATAGAATGACCGTAGCAATTTTCACCAAAAAAACAGTAGAAGTTTTGATTGATAATGAGGAGTTACAATATTATTATTCAGTGATTGATTTGGTCACGACGAAGATTAAAAAACCTGAAAATGATGGAGGTTTTGAAGAAGTTTTCACATTGATGTGTTCACTCTTGACCAAACACAATGTGAGAGATTCTGCAGACAGAGTGAACAAGGCTCTCAAACCTAAAATTTATCTACTCACAGGAAATCAAATTGAATCTAAATTCCAACCAAACTTTGGTAAAACAGCATCATCTTCAACAGGAACACCTGTTTGGCATTCGTTAGGTAAATTGGAAAGTATTTCACTTCAAAGAAAGAAAAAGAAGGAAAAATCCAAACTCGATGATGTTCTTGAGTGGTTTGAGTCCAATGGAATTAAACCAACATTTGGAGCTAATGGAGAGTCGGAACCTTACATTTCCATTATCAAAATTGGTAGCGAAGGCAATGAATCAAAACTTAATCAGATTTTATTGAGAAGCAAAGGCCTTTCTACCATTGTTGATTCAACTCTCGTGTCTGCCAATGTGACTACAAATCTAACTGAAGAAGACAAAGAGGACATAAAGAAACGATCTGCACGAGACCCTTTCGTAATGCAAAGGAAAGTTATTTGCCACATGTTGCATGAGTTACTTTTGATTCATTTGGAACACAACAAGATCAAGCTCAACGAAAATATGAGAATTAGCGGTGCCAATTCTGCATCATCAGGTAAATGCGGATTGCTGATTAAATCAGCTATCGATCACGTTCAACATGCTGACGGTAAGCATGACGATGATGACACAGATTCTGCTGATAGCGACGAGGAGCTGTCAAACTTTGGATTTGCAAGCTTTATGATTGGAAAGAACCAAAAAGGTGTCACCTCTCCTTCATCTATGGATATACTTGATGAAATTGAAAATATTGAGAGTCCGAATTTACATGAAGAGGGAGAGTCCAGAGCTGATGAAACAAATCCTGAAGAAAAACCTGCTGATGCAAAAGATTCTAAGGCAGAAGAAGAAAACAAAGAGGATAACAAACAAATAGAAAATGAAAAGGACAACTTGGAAAGAGAAAATCTAGCAAAGGAAATTCTCGATACTGAAAGAGCCTATGTCACATCTATTGCTAAAATTATTGAACTCTACTATTATCCATTACTGAAATATGTTCCAAATGTCCTCAGTGATGAAGACAGATCCACTATTTTTAATGGTCTTCTCGGTATTTACAATTTACACAAAATTTTAGTGACCGATTTAGAAGAACGTGTCAACGAATGGCGTAAAGATCAAAAGATTGCTGACATTTTCATCAAGCTTCATCAAACATTCAAACTCTACACTAGTTTTTCCACCAAATATGAAATGGCCATTGAGGCCTTCTCAAAATATAAGGATAGTCCACGATTCCGTAATTTCCTCTATATTCGAAGAAAGGATCCATTTTCAAAAGGAGAACAACTTCAAAGCTTTTTAATCAAACCCATTCAGCGTATACCAAGATACATTCTATTATTGAAAGGTTTGCTTAAACACACTCGTGATCCAAAACATCCTGATTTTTCTGATCTTGTGAGCGCCATCTCCATCACTGAAGAGGTTGCTACATTCCTCAATAATAAGATTCGTGAGAGACAATACTTTTACCGCATGAAGAGTATTTCTGATCGTTTATCTGGAGTTTCTGACCTCATTCAACCTCAGCGTAGATACATTTGTGAATTTGATAAGCTCTATGCTAGTTATGACGCTATTCAAAACGAAGAATGTGTCGTGTTTTTATTTAATGATATTTTTATTCATGCCGTAAGAGAAAAAGAACCCACAGGTGAACATTCACATAATAAGGATGACCATGGTGATCATAAGAGCAAGATGTCTCGCATGAAGAGAAAGCTTTCTGTGAAATCTCAATCACAACCACATATTGTTCATCATTCGAACACTTCTACCATCTCTTCCAACACCAGTGCTTCCACTCAAAGCGCTTCTACCAGTGAATTACCCTCTTCGAGCATGAACACTTCTCTTACTATTGCATCTGAAGGAGCTGGTGGCATTTCAAATGATACTTTTTCACAAAGTGTGGACGTTATGGGAATTATGGAACAATCCAAGAAGGACAGATATGAAGCTCGATTTGTGCTCAATTTAGGAGATATTACTATTCATCCAATGAATTTTGGTTCACAAAATGATACACGATTCCAAATTTCAGCCATTTCTCGCAAATTCTGTGTGGAATATGTCACAACCAAGCCCAACGAAAAAGCACGAATTCTTTCATGTCTCAACACTGCCATTAATAATTTTATGAAGAGAAAACAAAGTTTCCAAACCATGAAACAATAAACGAATGTGGCACAACCTGTCCAACTGGGAGTTTACTTGTTGTGTGAAAACGATGAACAAGTTGGAGGTGATTGTTTGTCAACCATCAAATTTCTGAGATACAAACAAAAAAAATGATACCCAATTCGATCATCAAACTTTTGGTTTCGTTTGTATTTCTACTGCTAGGAGGAGGATTTTTCTACAAATTCTTCATATCCTCATCTCCTCAATCTACTCACACCAAAAAGAAACAAAATTCATCGGAAACGCCCAAAAAATCCGATCGAAGTTTATTGGACATCATTCAGGATGATAACACTACTAGTGCTTGTACTGATGATGACAAGGAGAAAATTTCCTTGTTTGATTATTTGACAGAAGTTGAAGAAGAAAACCTGTCGTCGGATATTTGCAATTCGTCATTACCAACGTCACATTCAACAAAAGAAGATCAACAATTAATTTCTGAGCCCGTCATGATGGTAAACAAGGAAGAAGTGGACACTTCAATCGTTGAACAGAAAAAAGAAGATCAAAAACTAGATACTGTTCAAATTACCATTGAAGATGAGTGGGAAATTGTCGATCTGCCAAATGTCAAATCTTCTTCGCCAAAAACTGCAACTAGGAACGTTCCAGAACCTTCTGAAACACATCTACAAGTTCATTCCGATTCAAAGAGGGATTCCATCGAGTTATCAGTCAATCAAGAAGAGTTTAGTCAAGTTTACAAGACTGTATCGTCAGTGTTAAAAAAGAAACATTCTCCAACCAGTGTTGAAGTCACCAAAGATTCGAATCATCTCAATACTAGTCACGAAGAGTTTGATTTGGCTGAAGAAGAAACTGCTTGGACTTGGACCGATGTTGTGAGTGACGAAGAAAATGACGAAGAAGAGGAAGAGGAGCAAGATGAACAAGATCATGCTCGAGAGAGTCTTTTGAGAGAAGAGTTCATTCCAACCACATGTGTGTCGCCATCCGCGAAGAAAGGTAGACCTGATTGGGCAACCCCAAGACGAAGAACAATTGAAAATGGATGAAATGAAAAAGATGAATGAAAAACGAAAGAACATCTTGTCTGAAATTTTAACTACCGAAGAATATTATGTGAAAGGTTTAATCATCTTGACAGGTGTTTACAAGAAGCAAATCGAACAAAAGAAAATTGTGGATCCCAAAATCTTAAAAATCATTTTCCAAGATGTTGAGATTGTGAACAATGTAAATCAAAAATTTTTAGAAGAATTGAGAAAAATTTATGAAAAAGAAAAGAGTTTGATTCGAAATTTAGATCCACATCAGCAACAGCAAGTACAATCAAGTTTGGGAGAATTACTCAACACATATGCTCATTCATTTAAATTGTATTCGAGTTATATTGCAGGTTATAAGAAGGCAGCTGCCACGTTTTCTGAAGAAAAGAAAAGGAATAAGAAATTATGTAAATTATTAGATTCCATCAAACAATTGTTGAAGCAACAGGGAGAGAGAATTACAAACATGGAGAGCTATTTAGTGACACCTATTCAGAGAATTCGTAAGTATGACATGTGACAGACCATGTAATAATGCAACATCATTTTTTCACAAACAGCCCGGTATCGATTACTTGTCGAAGATCTCGTCAAGCACACTCCTGACAATGATCCAACTCGACCAAAACTCATTGAAGCTCTCGAACTGATCAAATCCATTGCCATCTATGTCAATGAAGCAGAAACTAAGGTAGAGAACATTCAAGTCACTTCTCATATGGTTCACAAATTTAAGCTAAAAGGTTTCATCCGACCATCTAGATTTATTATCGACTATTGGTCACAAGAAAATAGCGCTTCTCCCTTTATTCAATGCCGAGTCGATGGAAAAATTCTAAATTGTGAATTATACATTTTCAATGACGTTCTCGTTTTACACAAAAATTATGATAGTTTTTTATATTCGAAAGTAGATATTTATTTTACTCGAAAAGGATACAAGCAAACCACAAAGCACATGATTAAGGATGTGAAAATTACAACTGCTACATCATCCAATCCTCGAGCAAGTTTGAGCAATAGTGGTGGAAATATTCAGTGTGACACCACACTAGTTAGCATTTCTTGGAATTATGAAAATTCACATTCTACCAAAGAATTGACCTTCCTCACAACCTCCATGGAAGATGCCACGCGATTAGAAAATTCTTTACGAAAATCTGTAGATTAACTGTTTTGTGGTTGTCACGTGTTTCCAATGAAACAGAGAAAAGAGTAATAATATCCTTTTTTTGACAAGTCTCGTCATCCATTTTTTTTAATCCAAATAGGGCGTCAATCATACAGTGCCAATCTTGGATTTTAGTTCACTACAATGGGCCCATTCGAACGTATTTCCTCTTTCATCGAGAAATATTCTCGAACAGGATTCTAACACATTCTCTCTTCGCCTACGAGTATTTCCTTTTCCAAAATGTCGTTCAATGATCAAAATGCATTGACGGAATTCAATGACCATCTTGAAGATTGAATGCACGCACGCTTCAGAGGTGACAGTGTTGCTTCGAATGAATGTCAAAAGGAAACAGCAGAAACAACACCCAATTACCCAAATTGGATAATTCTCCTTCCTTATAGAGCTTAAAGAGAGAAGGAGCATGAACAAGAGTAGAATCAATGTCGTCAGTTGAACAAGTACAACGAAAAAAAAACCACCACCACTACTGTTTCATACCGCTACGGACACGTGATCCTTGATTATAGAGCCAGCACTTTTCAGTTGACTATTTCATTAGACTTTTTACTTTTCTAAATAGAGAGAATCCTTTATCGAACGTAACTAGTTGATCGTTCCTATTAATGATTTCAAGTAGACCCATCATGACCTCAACGATTTCCAATTTGTTTTCTCTTTGGTCTTCCATGGTTCAGCAGTTATTGGAGTCCATCAATATTTCCGAATCGGAAAAACCTCCTTTCCAGGCACATCGGCTCAGTAGATGCTCCTCTTCTTCTCCAATATTGTGTTCCTCTTCCTCATTGGTTGAAGAGATGGAGAAGGCTTTTGCTGAGCAACAACTCAATGATGAAGAACAAAGCAACAAGTTCATGAACGAAGACAGTAACCAACAGCAGACCGTTGGCTCTCAAAATAATTGTTGCTCTCGAGGACAAGACGACATTGTTCCAATGATACGAAAGGGTCTTTCAAGTACTAAACCAACAGATGAGGAATTGATGCGATTATGGTCGTACTCGTTTCCACCCACTCGAGGGCTGTGGATCCTTGTCAATGATTTTGTTGAAACGTATTGAGAGAGAAGACCTCAATTTAAAGGAAGCTGAAGAAGAATACATTCATTGTTGGTTCTTATTGAACTGAAGCGCTTGCAGAGTAATTATTGTAAAGCATGGAATATGGATGAGACTACCGTTTACAGCAACTGAAAGGAGCGTTCTTTCATGATTACGGTAAGCTTCGTCATGTCTCAAACGCGTTACGAATAGAGATTTTCCATGGTTTACAGACAGAAGCTTCATGTCCAAAAGCCATTTAGAAATAAACTAAGTTCATTGTTTCAAAACAGGTACTTGTAACTAAAATCAATAAGGGGCGTTACAAGGATCACGGCAATAAACAACATCGTGTACCGTCGTTCAGAATGCGAGCTCATGGTTCCCAAAATGCTTCAATTTTTTGTCCAAATTGGGGAGCAGAGGCAAAAACACAACCAAAAAACAAAACCAAATCTTCGTTGTTGCTGTTCTTTCTTCCAACAAACCTTCATTCTCTTGCACTGCAGTTTCATTGGTCAGTTGAGTTGGACAGTTATCCAACTCGAACGCTCTCACACAACAGACTGCTCCGTTGAGTTCTCCATGCGTTAGAGCAGTTCAAACAACACATGCAGTTGCTTCAACAAAACACAACCATCTTTGTGTATTTTCTTATTGCATGTGTCTGTCGTACAGCTGATCAGTGAACAGCAACAACAATTACTAAAAAGAATCCGCTTGACAACATCACGTAATGCCTGCTCGTTCTAGTTCAAATTGTTTAGTATGGACAATACGAGTCTTGTTTCGATTAGTAAGAGCTGTGCTGGGCGTGTTGTTTCTCATATTTTCAGCTATTCAACAAGTGAATGAATTATCAACCTTTGATGAAATATGTAAACCCACAACAAGCTTGGATAATCATGTTGATGATGATGAAGACGATATGGCTTTGATGGATAATGTACTTGCAATGAGAAACCGTCATGATCGTTCTTCTTCCTTTCAAGGAATGAATGAAACGATTCCTCTTCATCATCGCTCACTGGAATTCATGACCAATTCTCAGCCGTTCATAACGGAAGAAGAAGAAACACTTCCTTCGGATGTTGCATTCATCCGTTCAGAGAATATACTCTCAACAACGAGGGCTGTTCAGAGAATGAATAGGAAAAATTCTGAAATCATCGAAAAGGAAGATGAAATTGAAAACTTGAAACATTCTCTTTCAAAATTCACCTTTCCTTGAACTCGATATCTTTTCATCCGATGATGAAAGGAATCCACAACGACATGTTGAACGCATGGAAGGCTGTATTTTCTTGTTGCATGTGCTTCTACTACAAGTTACTAATAGAGAACAAGTACCTTCCATTCTGAGAGTGCCTGCAGTCATGGCGCAATTTTATTGATCATCTGAAAGAACATTCTTTCAACCAGCCAGATGATCAACATAATACAGGTGTTGTATTTATTTCTCCTTAAATAATCACAGGCCTCAAAACAAACTGCATCTGTTCCAAATATTGAATATTGTAGATACAATTCTTCTTTTATGGAAGCTCCCAAAACCATACCGAGACAACTTTGGCCATTTTCATTTTTCAACACATCAACCTTCTCTCGCATAACTGAATTTTACAACGACTTGTTGAAACTAATCTCAAATAAAAACGTGCACCCACTCGTAGTCGATTGAATCACTTCCTACACAACTACTGCGACTATTTCATTGTTGTATCATTAACGCTCAGCTCCAGGACACGAGAATATATTCCTCATCAACATGAAAGAAGAAGTAGTCAAGAAGAATCAAATCCTTCTGATGGATGGTCGTAATGAATATGAATACGATGAAATTGATGAAAGTACTTGTCCCGAGAATGTACATGCATCATCAACATTCGATACGGTATCATCCATGAACCATTTTGAATCAAATCATGGTAATTCATCGTCTGGTTCACCTACATGTGATTTTTCATCACCCCAAAAGCATCCGAATGAAGAGGCACACGTAGGAAACACTTTTACATGTTTGAGACATGATGATGTTTACCGGAAAATTGGTTCCATTCAGGGAGCAAAACATCATGAACTACAACAAGAAAAAGAACACATCAAGTCCATGACAAGCGACAGTAAAGAGGCCTCCTCGCATCTCAAAACACCAGAAGAAAAACAACGACATTATTCATTGGTTGAAATGTTGTTTTCATTTCTTTCGTTTTGGTTTCATCTGTTCTTGTAATATTCAAGCAGTTGCAAACAATCTCGCCTCTCGGTTTTGATGCTTTCCAACGAAACAGCATGTTGACAATGGAAACAACAGAAGAGCTGACTGAAAACAACAACATTCAGCATTTATCGACTCATCAAACACATCAATAAGGAGCGATCATGATATCTCTTCCAATTTTCGTTCGACCACAACAAATGCAGCTAGTGGACGAAAAAGCAGTCTCGTGCTCTTTATTGATGACAGCAATCCTCCTCTCATCACACATAATGAATCGACTGAATTTCATCCTCCTACTCTCTCTAAAAAACTATCAATAAGTTTACTAGAAATTGACAATTCTAATAGTTCTAATGCAACTCAATGCGCTACTACCCTTAATCAACCACTACCCTCACTTGAAAAAGTGTCACCCCGAAAATCCGTCTCAAAATCTCCAACTCTTTCTAAAATACCATCTTACACAGGACGCTCTATCAGTCCTGACCTAGATCCTGAGCAATTGTACAAACATCAACGAGATGAAATGATATACTTAAGCATCATTTAAATTGTTTTAAATTTCCTCAAATCTATGATGAGGAAGAATAGGTGACAACAACACAAGATCAAATTGTAAAGGGCACCTCCATTTTTTGTATTTGTGTCTTGCCTAAAACTCGTCTTCTGACTTCACTGTTCCAATCTTAAAAAGTGTCGCTTGACTTCTTTTTCTGGGCAGTACGCGTCACATGCGAGTTTAAATTTGTAGAAGACCCACAAACAGAAAAGAAATGCTAGTATCCATGCTTGACCACTGTCATCAACAACACAACAGCAATCCACAGCCAACAATGACGAATGGCCTAGAAAACTGGTTACATGACTCGTCATCGATGACAAGTGGCAGTCAATCCCACAACACATTCATCATGGTCATCCAACATCTCTTGTTTTCCATATGGCTTATCATACTTTCACTGTACCTTATTGTGTTAGCGCTGTGGTTCGCAAGGAAAATTCGAAGATCCAAATTATTACGATCCATACCCACCACAAATCATTGCAAAGACATGTTCAACAATACGAGCATGAATCCCAATATGACATGCAACTCCTCGTTCGTCAATACAAATGACACAACCATGAGAATGTCATCATCACCATCAACAACCACAAGAGACTCATCTTTCAAACAACAACAACAACCCACGACACAAGAAAATTCAGAGACTATTTTGTGTTATTTACATCCTGATTTTTATACAACACCAACGTCAAGCAACGAGAAGATTGGTCGATTCTCTGCACAATTTTCCATTGCTTTCAATGTTGTGACCAAAGACAACAAAAGTAACAAGTATTTAGAGGGTTTATTTACCCAAACACATGCAGACCATTTGGATGATGTCTTGACTTTCGACACTCACACTCCTAGAAATGAATCAAGTTATTTCATTCCTTCACATACATGCCGAACGAGCACATCAAGATTTTGCATGGCTTGTTTGAGGGATGTACTACAACGATATCGATTTCCATACTTCCTTCCCCATGCTGTGTGAATATTGAACAATAAACACATAGAATTTGAAAGAAAATTGGGCAGATAAGATTTCATTCAGAAGCCATAATTGTAAAGGATAAAATTGGGTTGTTTCCATTTTTATTCCTCTTACTCAATGTCGATCCTTGTCAACATCTTGTCATTCAATTATTACTGGGATACTGAATTGTTTTTTCGAGAGTGATCATCATTATCAACTTTCCCAACTATTATGATCCATCTGTTCAAGGTTTAAACAACCTTCTCGGTCATCAACCTTCCCATCAAGTCACTAATCAAAAAAAAATGTTTCAATTCCGAAGATCAGCAAGGACAGCCACACTGTTTTTCGTGGCAACTCTCCTCCTTGCCGTTATTACCTGCTCATCCATTCATGCTCAACTCGCTTCCACAATTCCAGGATCATCTCCTCAAGTCGAACAACAATCCTCCATTCAATTCGGAGCTGAATCTCTCCATGCCGGTGCTGTGGTTCCCAACAACAAGACTATGGTGTCGAAGAAGATTTAGAAAATGAAAATATTTCTCTCTCCGAACTTGTGAAAAGATTATCCAATGGAGGATCTTCTCCTTTGGAACATCAATCGGATTTGTTTATGAGAAAAATTCCATTCGATGATCCCAAGCACGTTCAAGAATTGGCTCAATTATTGAGTAGTAGAAAGGCCAGAAATTTGAAGAGAGTGGTTTTCAATAAGAATGGGCCTGAGAAGGAAAATCCCAATGTCCTCGATTCGGAAATGTTGGGAATTTTGATTGAGAATGGATTTTTGAAACAAGAGGCAAATTCTTCTCAACTCGAAGTGATTGGAATTACTTCGAATAATATTACGGATGAAAGTTGTTTGATTTTGAGCAAGTTAATTTTCAAGAAGGACAGTGTTGTGAAAAAGTTGTACTTGTATAATAATAATCTCCAAGGATCGAATTGTTTGAGATTGATTTTCAATCCAATATTGAGCAGTCAAAGTATCGATACCAACAAGATGACCATTCCACCTCTCTCCAAGATTGTTATTTTACACAACAATATTGGTGATGAAGGTGTGAAAATTGTGACACAAGTCGCTCGATCCATTCCAACCATTCGTGATTTGATTTTGAAGAAAGTTGGCCTCGGAGAAGATGGTTTAGTGGACTTGTCAAAATTCATTTTGGAGCGCCCTCTCAACTCACTTCGTTGGACATTAGTGAAAATGACAAGATTACTCCTAGCCCATTTTCTGTGTTTATGGAAGCTGTTGAAAAGAGTCAAATGCAAATATTGATTATTAATGAAATTGGATTGAAAGGAAAAGATTTTGTCGATCCACTCATCAAGCTCATCAAAAACAATAAGAGTATTCGAAAGATTGATTTGAGTGACAATCGAATTGGTGATTCTGGTGTGAAAAGTGTTATGAATGCCCTTTCTGAACCCATTTCTTCTGAAGGAGGTTCCCCTACTTATCCATTCCTTTCCAAGATTGATCTCTCCAATGTTGGTCTCACTGGTGATGGTATTCGTGCCATTATTGACGCTGTGAAAAAGAATTCCTCTCTGAAAAAGGTCTATATTTATCGAGTGGAATTTTTCTTTGAAGATCCAACGATTGAAGCAGAAGTGAAACAATTAGGAAAGGTGATCAAATCGGATTTCATTGATGAAGATGTTGTAACCACTTCGAATAATAGTGGTGATTCTCAAGAAGAGAATGCTTCTAATGAAGATGGTGAAGTCATGGATGATCAACAAGAAGCACAAGAAGAGGAAGAAGAAGAGGAAGATAATGCCACTGAAGAGGAATTGAAGGCACATCCATTGTTTAGTGCTACTCCAGGACAAACTAAGAAGGATGAATTGTAAGCGCGTTGAGGAAATGAATGCATCTAAAAAGAGATGAAAATTTACAATAAACAAAATTTGAAAAAATTAAGAGGGCAAAGAGCTCTGATTAAGGCTTTGAAAGGATCAAGACGACCTTGGGTTGATAACAATTGTTTTCATGATGATTGAGAGAATAGTTTTACAGCTTCTTCACTAGGGACATAACAAGATTCGTTGTTATGAGACTTTGAAGGGATGAAACTTCATACAATGGATGAATCGGAAATACACTACTCTATGCCCGATAGTCTCTGGCGTTACCGGCAATTGTGTAATTACCCTTGTTATGGTCATGACCTTCAACATGCCCGTCTCGATTTGAAGTGCGGATTTTCAAAGGCATCATTCTACAACCAAATCGTCAGGTCTGATCTCGAGGTCTACACTGCTTCTAGGGGTGGGTACCAAAATTTCTTACTTCCGATTTTTGATTTGTCCCACTATGGTAAATAGGAATTTATTTAAATAACAACATTATTTGAAATTCAATGAGAGATTTTCTCGAGTGAATCAAGTCAAAAGAATTGGAATAACACGCTAATACAATCTTGCTGCAAGCCTCAGTGAGAATACTTTTATCAATAATAGTCCTCTCTTGTATCGAGCAGCACACTACTCAGCTGAGAAGCATCCTCACCTAAAATCCATACACCTTTTTGAAACAGCCTTTGTGGTGTCTGTAATTAGTTCATTTCCAAAGAATCGACTTGGTTCGAAAATAAGAGATGCAACCTCAACACCAAACCTCTGCGGAGTATCAGCAAGATCCTCAAGAGAATGACCACACGATCAATCCTATTACTATTGAGAATAACGAATATGCTGTAACAGCAACAATTTCAGCTTACTCCTCGTCGGAATCGATTGATTTGGGAGAAATGGCTCCTCTGGAAACCCAAACACACTTACAACATGAAGAAGTAGAATCTACAACACGTTCAACATCTATCGATGAATCTCAATCAGAACAACGATCCGTTCATCCATCAGTACATTTTGCTCCATCAACAGAAGACTCTTCTTCTCAACACAACAACCATAACAATTTAAATCATCACCAAACCTCAAAACAGCATCATACGGAGCACCATCCTCAACATCATGAAACCATTCTCGACCGACTGGACGATGTGTTGGACGTGCTTCACAATGAGAATGTACTTCCAAGCGTACTCATTGCTGAACACATCGCAAGACATCCACAGCTGAAGATTCACCTTCTCAATCGAAAGTTTGTGACAATGCCGATCTTGTGGTTGATCATACCACCAGTATGCCTTCATCGACAACAACATCAGAGGTCTCCGTTTTGGAAAACAAGTTGGAATCGTCCTACAACGACCTTAAAGTAGCAGAAAAAGAAGAAGGAACGTCTGAGACAGCTCCAAAATCAGCATTTGCTAAGGCTCTTCTCAGAAAGAAAATAATTAATTTGATTCTCTTCTTTTTGGGAACGATGTGCTTTAAATTTTCTTATGAAACGTTGTCAGGTGCCATTGGTTTGACCATTCTGACTCGATTGGAAGGGCACCCTGTTGGAGCAACCACAATTTTGAGTTTATTGACCATCACTTTTGGAATTTCACAATCCATTTCATCAACCTTGTGGAAGGATTGTTGAAGAGTATTCGTGCCACACGATTGTACAGCATGGCTCTTTTATCGTTTTCTGTTTTAATTTTAATCATGATCATTTTGGAAGCAACTACTGGAGGAACCTTGACTCAGGCTGGTTACTGGACTCCTTGGATTATTTTTCCAATTTATGTTTTCCTTGGATTTTTCATTGGAGGTGAGTATTTTGACTTGTTTGAATTGTACATGAAGTAACCGATTTCTTTGTACTAGTCATTGAGTTGTACGAAAAATTATCCCAGCATCAATATTGGGAAACACTAAATCAGTTACACTGAAACGATTGAATGCAAGTATTCACATTATTTATGAAGTAGCAGGAACTGTGGGCGCTTTTCTATCAAGTGTTTTCATTGAGAAACTCGGCTCTGTATATGCTCTTTGTCACATTCCTTTCTTCTTCACCTTAGGAGCTGTTTTCTCTTCTTTATCAGCGTTAAGGGTCTGCAACAATCAGACGAACCAACCGTCAACACCTCAACTTCGACAACAGACGTATCAAGCCTCGGCACGCGACGTCCATCATTTTCTCAGAGATTCAAGTCTGGTATGAAGAGATTTGGAGTAGCTATTAAGAATTATTTCAAGAGCATGTTCATTGGAGCTAAAATTGTTCTCAGCAATCGATATTACATTTGGCTCATTCCATGTTTTGTTTTGCCACAAACACTTCACAGATTGATTGAAAACATATTTCTTCCAGCTTATGCGAAAATGATTTTGAAGAAGGGAAGTTATTCTGGAATCATGTTGGGAGGATCAAATTTTGGAGAATTGTTGGGAGCAGGATTATTGTTCTTATTGGCTAAAAAGGTGAAAAAACCAACCATTTGGATCATTCTTGATGCTGTGTTTTTAAATTTGATGTGGATTTTCCCATTCCTTACTTTTGATGAAAAGACAGACAATAATTTAATCTTTGCATTTGTATTGTTCCAGCCATGGTGTTGACTTCTGGTTCCTACGCAGCTGGAGATTGTACACAAGTGGCCTATATTCAATCTACTATTTCAGATGAAGTCAACGAGAAGAGTGGAGTCAACGAATTGGCAGCTGTGATGAGTTTCTTATACTCATGTTACATTATTATCACTACCTTTGTGGTTTTCGGACTGTCGCAAGGAATTGATCGATTCAATGCTGAAAAGAGACCAGAATTGGATTTATGACAATTTGTATTGTCTTGTCTGTCTTATCCGTAATAATTTGTGCTGTCTACCTTCTTTTTGCTAAAATCAAACCAACTCCAGAAGAGGAAGCAGAACAACAACAAAAGCAAGCTGAAATGAAGGAGCTGTCAGAAAATCCCATTAAGGACGATTCGAACAACGGCACATTCACAGAGCTAGCTCCAAAAGATGAAACTACAGTGACCGTCACTGTTTAACTTTTGGGGTTTCTTCCGTTTAATGTATTCCATTCTTCATTGACGATCCATGTTCGAACCCCTGGTCACTCAAAACCCTAGTTGTGACCATAATAAATTTACAAACCTCATACGCCCTAGCTTTTTTGGTTGGGACCTCGAAAGCGGTTCAAACGAGCGGCTTGTTGGAAGAAGTCAATATCCAAGTAAAAGTGAACGAAAACCTGATCAATGAATCGCAAGACACCTGTGTCGTCAAGTAGAACAGAAAGCCAAAAGACTTTGAACACTGTTGAGAACGACATATCAAAGGATAACGATGCTTCGATATCCAAACTGGAACAAATACAAAAGAAACACGCTGAAGCGAAACTTCACTCGGATCCGAATACAGAATCAGAAGAACACCAGTCCTCTATGATGGATCATCATATGAATAATAGCAAAAAGAACATTTGCTCAAATCGATATTATCTCAGGGTTGAGAATGAGGACAATGAATCAATAACAAACGAGCAAGATCATCAACAGGAAAAGAGGAATGAATCGAGCATTCAAATTTCGGAGGAACATCAACTCAACGCAGAGCCCTCGGCAACTATTTCACAACTTATTGCTCCGAACAATCAGTATCGTCAAGAAGTAGATACACATGACAACCATCCATATGAGGAAACAATATTGGATTACTTGGACGACGTGTTGGATGTGTTTAACGAGAATGTTTTACCAACAATGCTACGGACTGAACATCAATTAAGACATGCTCGTTATCCTCCATCGGCAACGACAAGATCATTTTCAGAAGATGCACCCTCTCATTCCATGGTTGGAGACAGTACCGATGTAGTGGTTCATGAAGTATCATTTTCTTCTTCGTCCTCGTTGGAAAGCTGTTGTGAAGATGTGACGTATATTTCACCATCAAATTTGCAACTTGTTGAAGAAACAAGTAAGAATGAAATTAAGGAAGAAACGTTTAGGGAAGATCAGGCAAAACCTTCGAAAGGTACCAACAGGAAACAAATCGTGAACTTGATTTTATTTTTATTGGGAACGATGTGCTTTAAATTTTCATATGAAACATTGTCAGGTGCCATTGGTTTGACCATTCTGACTCGTTTGGAAGGGCATCCTGTTGGAGCAACCACAATTTTGAGTTTATTGACCATCACTTTTGGAATTTCACAATCCATTTCATCAACCTTGGTGGAAGGATTGTTGAAGAGTATTCGTGCCACACGATTGTACAGCATGGCGCTTTTATTATTTGCTTCTCTCATTATTACAATGATTGTTTTGGAAGCAACGACTGGAGGAACTTTGTCACAAGCTGGTTACTGGTCACCTTGGCTTATTTTTCCAATTTATATTTTCATTGGATTTAATATTGGAGGTGAGTTTTTGACATTTAAGAATTGGTGTCAGTCAACATTTGCCTAAACAGTGATTGAGGTCGTGAGAAAGGTCATTCCAGCATCTATTTTGGGAAATACAGAATCCTCTACCCTAAAACGATTGAATGCCAGTATTCATATTATTTATGAGGTTGCTGGAACTGTGGGAGCTTTTCTCTCTAGTGTTTTTATTGAGAAACTAGGATCAATTTACGCGTTGTGCACATGCCACTATTCTTCACTTTTGGTGACATTTTCTTATTCTTTATAAGTTCCAAGAACGCAATTACAGAAGAACAAGAATGTTCAGATCAGTTCGACCTTTCTCCTCCAACTGAAAGATTTATTTTGTTGAGAAAGTTTGGAGTAGCTGTTAAGAATTATTTCAAGAGCATGTTCATTGGAGCTAAAATCGTTCTCAGCAATCGATATTACATTTGGCTCATTCCATGTTTTGTTTTGCCTCAAACTCTTCACAGATTGATTGAAAACATATTTCTTCCAGCTTATGCGAAAATGATTTTGAAGAAGGGAAGTTATTCTGGAATCATGTTGGGAGGATCAAATTTTGGAGAATTGTTGGGAGCAGGATTATTGTTCTTATTGGCTAAAAAGGTGAAAAAGCCAACCATTTGGATCATTCTTGATGCTGTGTTTTTAAATTTGATGTGGATTTTCCCATTCCTTACTTTTGATGAAAAGACAGACAATAATTTAATCTTTGCAATTTGTATTGTTCCTGCCATGGTGTTGACTTCTGGTTCCTACGCAGCTGGAGATTGTACTCAAGTGGCCTACATCAATCTACAATTTCAGATGAAGCCAATGAAGAAACAGGGGTGAACGAATTGGCTGCCGTAATGAGCTTCTTATATTCCTGCTACATCATCATTACCACATTTATTGTATTTGGCTTGTCACAAGGACTTGATCGATTTAATGCTGAAAAGAGACCAGAATTAGGTTTCATGACCATTTGCATTTTACTCACCGTGTTATCATTTATCATTTGCGCTCTGTATTTACTGTTTGCGAAAATTAAGCCAACACCAGAAGAGGAAGAATTAGAACGAAAGAATCAAGAAATGCAAGTTCTTTCAGGAGTGGTATAAAACGCCACACAATACCAAGAGAATTCCAACCATGTTCAGCATGTAAATGTTTAATCTTAATATTAAACGATGATGAACTAGTGTTGGATCTGAATTTTCACAACACAATTCGATGAAAAAAATGAGCGGCGCCAAAGTCCAACTTGTGTGTGGAGATCTCCACAGCCACCGGACCAATGATGATCTTTTGAAATTATATTCAAAATTAACAATCAAGATGAGATTACAACATAAACACAGAAGAATGCATCCATTTGCAATGAAATCGGAAATGATCCAAAAATTCAGCCCAAAGAAGTTGATGTTCCTCCTCCGGGAATTGATCCGTATCATGATTATGTTGATAATCGCACAGATCCGTCCGATGTAAAAATTTCTTATAATTTACAGTGTATTTTAGTCAGCGATTATGAACAAGCAAGTATTGTATGTTATGACTTGAAAACAAGAGAAGAGCTCAAAACAATTTATATCTCAACAAGACAAGTAAGACATTTGTGTATTGAAGAAAATGAAATTGATGATGCATTGATATTTGCGAGTAGTACTTTAATACTCAAGTATGATTTGAGACGGTTACTTGCATTACCTGAAAAGCGCGTCCAATTAAAGATACAAACACAACCATTCTACCTTTGGAAAAGTGAAGCATGTAAATGGGCCCAAGGAATTGCAATTCCATATCATTCCAAAGCATCATCTACAAAAACGGTATATGTCTGTGATATTGCTTGTAACACAATTGTGCAGTTAAATTTACAAAATGGAGAACTCATTTCGAAAATTCCTATAGATCGACCTTTTGGGCTTGCTTTTTCTCAGCCATGGACTAATTTTACAGCAGCAGAATACATGATTGTTACTCAAGTAGAGCCAAAACACACGATAACCATTTTTCAAAGGGAACAAGATGTTGAAGGTGGAGACAAATGGAATCATTTCAAAACATTAGGAAAACTTGGTAGCCTAAATGATGAATTACGAAATCCATGTGGTGTAGTGTGTGATCATAATAATGGAACTATTATTGTAGCAGATTGTGACAATGCACGAGTTCAAATAGTTTCATTGCAGAATTTTGAGTGGATTGCAAGATTTGGTAAACCAATGTCTACATCCCCGTCTGATCACTACATTAGCATGGAGCCATTATCACCTGAAACATCGTTTCATTTTACGTATTATCCTTATGGTCTATGTCTTAACGAGTTGACAGGAGAGTTATTCGTATGCGAAAGTGAAAATAAATTTGAATAGGAGATTTACGAGAGTACTCGAGGGGAAATTCTAGAATGAGCTGTAATTGCAACCATTGAGTGAGCTCAATATTTATTCCATCATCGTACTCAACAGGATGAGCTCATTGTTGAAACATTCAAAAGTGTCGATTCAGTGCAACGAATGAATATTCAAACAACATCGTCATTGATTGTGGAGGAATTTTCAATCACTTGATCGATCATGGCATTCAAAATCTTTTTTCCTCTTCTTGCGGGAATGTCAGTTTCCCTCAAAACACATCCATTGCGTTTCATGCAAATACCAAGCGCAGTCTCAATCACAGATCGACCATCTTCAACTGTGAAGCAAGGAGCTTTCATTTGACATCCATAATAATAAAATCGTTTTTTGCATCTTTTAAATACAGATCCAAGATCCATGCAATCCAATTTACAAGCGACACATTCAGAGAGTCGTTTTCCAACAAAGAATTGTCTATGAATGAGAGAAAGGTTTGTTGGACCTGTCACATTGAAACGTTTTGGTTTGGATCGAATTACTTCTTTTGCGAAAGGAGAGAGCTTCTTTGTTGCACTTGTTGTTTGTCGTTTGGCTCTTCGTCTGTTGTTGCTTTTGAAATGATCTTGTTCATGATTGAACTCATGTTTGACTTGTCTTTCTTCATTATTCATTGACGGATTTCTGTCAGACCTTTCATAATCTTGATGATATTCCCTTATTGTCTCTTCTTCTTGCCTCTCTTCATGTCTTTTCCTTCGATCAGCTTCCACTCGAGCCGAGGCAGCTTTCAAAATATCCTTCTGCATCATGTATTGTTCATCCACATCCAATGGATTTGAATCCTCAGAATTGAGAACCACAGAATATCCCTTGTTGAATCGACCAAGATAATCATTCGAGGATGGTTTACGACATTCACTTGAAGTCGCATGTACAACCATATTGTTCTGTTGAATATGGTTCAAAGACATTATGATCAAGGACATGCAGATCCAACATCGAGTCAATAATAACAAGAATACTCTTGAGGAGACTGGTGTAACATCACAGCCTCCATGTCGTGCACTCATTTTGTTTTGAACTGAGTTAATCCAGGTGTGGCGGAGGAACTCGTGTCGTTGCACAAACAAGCGTGTCAGATGCAAGCCGAATCCAACGAAAAGCAGGGAATGAAACATCAAACGCCTCTGTTATTGCCATGCCGAATAATTAAAAAGGGTGATTTAGCCTTTTTGAATGGTCATCATTTTAACATACACACAAGTCATCTTGGCACGATTCGCACGTGATTTGCTTGTGTTGGAATCAATTTTGCTTACCTTCGAATGATTGGTTTCGAAAATAGCAAAATAATTGTTCCAACATTTCATTGGATCTAAATAAGGTGTTGAAAATCACCACGACGTTCAAAAAAAGTTGAAAAATCATTCGATGACAACCATCATTTTGTTTTTTGTAATTTTACATGATTTTCAGCATGTACAAATGATTGTCCGGAATCGTGTCATTCACTTTTGTCTTGCTATCGCATAACAAACACTACCCGCAAAGATTCGTTCCTGAATTGCTTTAATTTCGTTGAGATAAACGCCATTTCCCAACTACAGTGTGGTATGGATCATTGTTCACAAGTTCATTCACAAAAAGCTTCCAGCTGAGACCTTTCGTATCAAAATGGTAGTCGAGTCATTGCAATTTTTATCCATTCCCATTCAACTCATGTCATCTCTCACTGATTCCAATCTCACACACTCGAGTCATTGGCAAAAGTCATTGCCACTCACAACACAACGCAAAAACAGCAGCGAAACAAAAAATGAACAAGTCCACAGTGATCTCTGTGATGGTTATGGCCACACTGGTCATGATCATGTTATCATGGACATCCAATACACACGCACACTCTTTGCGTAGTGAACTTTCTCAACTTGCTTCGATCAAAGCAAGATTAGGAAACAAGTGGAATCCAAGAATTTACTTTTCAAACCGAATTAAACGAATTGCAAGAAAGTTTTCAATTGCCATTCCTCGTAAATGTAAGAGAAGAGTCATCACGGTGGATGAAATTGAAAAGATTAGAAAACTCTCGAAATGTGAATTTTCATCATCGGGTGATAACAAGGATGACGACAAGATTGATTTACCACCCTTGCCACCTGTCAAACCAAAATGTCCGCTTTTTGCTTGCCGTAAACATTGCTTCAATGGATTTGAAAGAGATAGTTCTGGATGCCAAACATGTAAATGCAAACCAGAGAAGAAACCTGAATGTCCTCAAGTGAAATGTTCTTCTCGATGTAAGAATGGTTATGTCAAAGATGAAAATGGATGTCAAACATGTCAATGCCAAAAGAAACCATGTCCAGTGTTGATGTGCTTTAGAGCATGTCCAAATGGATATGAAAGAGATGAGAACGGTTGTGTGACTTGTGGTTGCAAGCCATCTGACAAGCCATCAGATAAACCATCAGACAAGCCATCAGACAAACCATCTGATAAACCATCTGATAAACCATCTGACAAGCCAACTGAGAAACCAAATGATCGACCATCTGATAAACCATCTGACAAACCAAGTGACAAGCCTTCAGACAAACCATCTGATAAACCATCTGACAAGCCATCAGACAAACCATCTGATAAACCAGATAGACCAGGTGATGATAGACCACCAAAACCATCTTGTCCTCTCTTCAAATGTGCTCCATGTCCATTTGGTTACAGAAGAAACGCAGACGGCTGTCAAACCTGTCAATGTTTGAGAAGAGTATGTCCAAAATATGGTTGTAGAAGATTTTGTAAGAATGGTTTCAAGATTGACAAACATGGTTGTCCAACCTGTGCCTGTAATGAAGTTCCTCAAGCATGTCCACAAAGAAGATGTAAAATGTATTGTAAACATGGATTCAAGACTGGACCTGATGGATGTGAAATTTGTTCATGCAAAACAAAACCAAGACCATGTCCACGAAGAAGATGTATGAGACATTGTTTCTTGGGCTTTAAGAGCGATTCGAAAGGATGTCCAACTTGTCAATGCAACACTCCAAAACCAAAACCACAATGTCCACAATATAGATGTCTCAGATATTGTCCAAATGGATACAAGTTCAATTCCAAGGGATGTCAAACTTGTTCATGCAAGCCACAAACTGAATGTCCATTGAGAAAATGTTCAAGACATTGCAAGAATGGTTACAAGAGAGATTCTAATGGTTGTGCCACTTGTACTTGCATTCCAGATACCAACAGATGTCCACAACGAAGATGTAAGAGACATTGCTTTGCTGGATTCAAGAATGATGAGAAAGGTTGTCCAACTTGTCAATGCAACATTCCTAAACCAACACCAAATACTTGTCGTCAATTCAGATGTCGTATGTTCTGTCCAGGTGGATATCGTTTGGATGCAAAGGGTTGTCCAACATGTAGCTGTAAGCGAACCATTCCTCCAGTAAGACCCCCAAGACCACCCGTGAGACCACCTGTTCGACCACCAGTTAGACCTCCTCGTCCTCCAGTGAGACCACCTTGGAGACCTCCAGTGAGACCATGGAGACCACCTGTTCGACCACCTTGGAGACCTCCTGTCAGACCTTGGAGACCACCAGTCGTGAGACCTCCTCGTCCTCCTGTTCGACCTCCTGTCAGACCATGGAGACCACGTGTACCAAGATGGAGACCAAGAGGACGTGGTCGTGGTGATCCTCACTATGTGACTTTGGAAGGAAAGGATGTTCTTTTCAATGGATTGGGAGATTTCATTTTAGCTGAAACTGCTGATGGTTCTCTCATTTCTCATGTTCGTATTGCCAAGTGGAACGGTGAAGAAGGTAGTGCTACTGTCAATAAGGGAGTTGCTGTCCAGATTGGAAATGACATTGTGGAATTCAGTAGTAGAAGTAGAAAATTCTATTTGAATAAGGATGAAGCTTCTTTCAAGATTGGAAAGAAGTATGAACTCGATGGAGGTTACTTATTGAGAAAGACCAAAAAGACCTTCTTGATTAAGGCCGACAATGGAGCTGAACTTTTCGCTGAAGTCTTTATCTTGCACGATGGAAGAAGTTATATGGATCTTCAAGTCGATGCTCCTGAGGACGTTGAATTTTCAAGAGGATTGATTGTGAATGGAAAGGATAGTGGCAAAGCCAGTGGTTTGTTCCGTACTCATAAGAGCCGAAGAATGATGAGAAAGACCAAGATTGATATTCCTCAATGGGCTACTGATCAATGTGCCAAGAGAGGATTGACTGGTAAGAGTTTGAAGGATTGTGCCTATGATGCAGCTGTGACTGGAAAGGAATTTGCAAGTGAAATTGCAAAAGATGAAGCTAAATTCAAGACAAGATCGGACCGAGTTGCCAAGAAGAAGAGTAATTGAATTGTGTTTTGAATAAAATTAGTCTCTTCAAAAAAAGTAGCCGTTATATTTTGTAAACTTGAAAAAAAATTGTGCTCTCACAGCTTGGAGATCATTCTTGCAACAGCCTCCTCGAGGAAATCCACATCAATCGTGAGAACGGATTGAAAGTACATTCCATCGCAATCACGTCCTGTTTTCATCTGGTCGACCTGCGTCTTGAATTCTTCAATTTTTTCTCGATTTAAGCCTTTCAACAAATTCATGGCATCCACTATTCCTTGAAGGATGTATCTCTTATTGCCAACATCATGATGATCTGTTCTATCATCCAAATTCACTCCAGTAACATTGGAAATGTACTCGCAAATTTGGGTAAGGTATGGATTTTCATGAATTAATTCGGGTGATGATGATGCAGAGCAA